>NC_051159.1:157480754-157780754 GCF_013339745.2 Dermacentor silvarum | reverse complement strand
TAATTGTGCTCCTTTAGTTATCTAAGATGTGTTAGCAACTAGCCCAGCAGCAAGGTCTTTTATATTGGCGGAGCGTCATCCACGAACTATAATAACACATTTTCTTGGAAAAGAAAACACGCCAATAGGTCCGAAGCATGTAAATAAATATACAAATTATGTAGGTTTCTTCGTGTTCTACTCTGAAAATCAATCTCAGGAGAGTGGCTATAATATTCTTCGCGAACTGAAACTGTGCAACGCTCTAAATTCTTGAATACAACCTGATATGATAGCAAATTTAAAATTGCCATGCATGCCTGCACGCTCGACGGTATCATGCTAATCTTGAAATAAGGAACGATGCGTCACGCAAAAGCTCTTCTAAGCGTCGAGTGCTAGTTAAAAAATAAAAATAAAGCGCTACGATCTATTTTAATTGCACAATCAAATAAAATTAATGTTATTATTAATATTATTATTATTTATTACATTTCCCTGCAGTTTTTTTCTTGTTTTCTTGTTATTGTTTTTAGTGTACGCGTACACGAGCACTCAGACCTTATGATTGTTGCTGGGCATGGTAAATAAATAAATTATTATTATTATTATTATTATTATTATTATTATTATTATTATTATTATTATTATTATTAATTGGCACTACCTCGCACCCTTTCTGTTGAAAAAAGTACCATTCTTCGTGACCTTTCATAAGTAGTAGTAACAACTTTCATAAACTTTCTCTGCACCGATAAGACTCATAGCCGGCACTTAAAAGCGTTATGTCTTCCGCTGTCCTTTGTATGAGGAGTAGAGCTACGCTGGTGAGTGGTTGAATTATACCTGCTCCTATTAAGTATGTGAGCTCTTGATATATTGGCACAAAAAGCACCCTCATGCAAGAAAACAGAAAGAAAAGAAAGTTGCCGACACAGCTACGGACACTTGCCGTTTCCCGGTACAAACATACGTGAGTAATATTTTATGGAAAGAAAATAACTGAACTTAGCTTTTCTTTCAGATAGAACATACTTGCAGAGCAAATGGACTGCGTGAGAAGGTGAAGCAAGAAAGCGGCTGTTCTCCTTGGCAGCAAGCATTGATATCGCGAAAGTTGAAGCACCGCCTAAGTGATTCATTGAAATGGAGAAAGAAAAAACAAAAAGCCTGTGCTTTTTTTATTATATGGTTTTTAGGAGATGTTGGCGCCTTTAATTGGCGCCGGCTACTCCTTTTCACATAGAGGTACGAAAAAAAAGAAAAAAAAAGAAAGAAAGAACGAACCTACACGCATTAAAATTAAATGTCAACTCCAAATCACAATAACACAAAGTCCAGTGCTTTTGTTAGATATAGCTGAGAGTAATGCTTAGAATAAAGAAGAAACCAAGCATACATAGAAGAAGCACGCCGAGCTATAGATCGCCAAGAGATCTGGCTCGGAAAACAAAATGTTCTTTGTCATTGATTTTGGAGTTTTGTGGAGGCGCTGCAGCTTCTACCGTGATGGCGATGTGTCACAGGGCCAATCATTCACTTTCTTCGCTGGAAATATGCCTTTCTAAAGAAACACTTAAGCACAATTTCTTTTAAGAAGAAAATGGGAAAGAAATTAAGTTATGGGGTTTTACATGCCAAAACCACGATCTGATTATGAGGCACGCCGTAGTGGGGGACTCCGGAAATTTGGACCACCTGGTATTCTTTAACGTGCACCTAAATCTAAGTACACGGGTGTTTTCGCATTTCACCCCCATCGAAATTTCGCATTTCACCCCCGCCGTGGCCTGGATTCGATCCCGCGACCTCGTGCTCAGCAGCCCAACACCATAGCCACTGAGCAACCACGGCGGGTAAGAAGAAAATGAAGCTGCCATTCCTAAATATACACAGAGCCTCCAGCACCTTCCGCAAGTAATAATAATAATAATAATAATAATAATAATAATAATAATAATAATAATAATAATAATAATAATAATAATAATAATAATAATAATAATAATAATAATAATAACAACAACAACAACAACGACAACACCAACAAATCGAGAAAAAGAAGAGGGAGCAACTGGAGGCGCGTTATTCGGAAATGCGTTAACCGGATCACAAAACGAGAACATTCAGCAAAAAAAAAAAAAAAAAAAGAAATCACCGCAGCACCCTAACGAGCGTCGTACCATAAGTCGCAAGGCCACAGCTGTCAATATCTGCAGTGCTGCATTTTCGCTCTGTGGGCGCCTCACGTCATCTTGGATAGTTAGCCTGCCAGTTCCAGAAGTCGACGTGCCAAGTGCTCCCAACAGATACAAAACGCGTCTCGACGCGCTATTTTTCTTCTTCCCTCTTTTCTTTTTTCTTTCCTCTACCACGGGACGCCGCTTCAGAGTTACGTTTTCATCAGCATGCAGCGGCAGCGTTCGGTTTCCCGCTGGTTCATCCATTGCAAAAAGTCGTGCATTCAATTGGCATTCGTGGGCGTCTACTCGTCGTCAACTAGCATCTCGCTTGCGGATGAGAGCCATTGATGCCTTCTGCCATGCACGTATCGAGCGTCACACGCAGCCACGAGGCAACGAACACGGTGAGCGCGCCAATAACAGGCAACCATGCTCGAACAAACGTCCGCGCGTTATTCATTTTCCTTCCCAAACATGAAATTCAGAGATACAAAAGAAAGAAAAGGCAGTGTTATATACATAAATGATAGCATCCAATTGAAGCAATTGATTATGCAACAACAGTAAGTTGAAAACACCCTACACGCTTTCTACGCAGGAAACACGTTGTTAATTTCTGAGCGCATTCAGTGCCGTGTAAGAAAAACACAGACCTCAATGCAAGCTTACACGAATACTGAGAAGACAAAGGCATAGTTAGGTTTTTAATAAGTATCGCATAGCAGTCTCATGCCGACTACTGATGCCTTCAAATACTTGTCTCGATTTGAAACAAAGAAATATATGCGCTTCATTTAAATGCTTCTTTAAAAAAGTGGCCCAAAGAGAGATATTGGAAAGATGTTTGACTAGCGGTTTTCTATATTACGCCGTGTAATGCTGATCTCACTGCCTTGTGTTTTTTGTATATAATTTTTTTAGCCTTTTATTCTGCGGATATTTTTTTTTCAAACTCGTTTGTTCACAACTCTCATGCTCTAAGATCATTGGGTGGACTTAAAGGTTTTCGAAATTAATAGAATTTCCTAAAACAAATAAACAGCGATTACCTGATGAATTTGGGAAAATGAATACTCATTAGTTTCCCACTTCGTAAGTTCTTTGTTCTGGTGTTGGCAGTGAGAAAACAGTGGCACATAGTGACTATGCTCGTATTTGATAGAAGAGTTACTCCGAAGACGAATTCTTTCTCCTTTCGATTTCCAAGGATAATCTCGGGGGGTGGGGCAAAATATTCAGAATAGCTGTTATTTCTTACCGGCACCGGTCATGCCTTGGGATTACAGCAGAGCGAGAACTGTGTAAAACTGGTAAAAAATAAACTTAAAAAATGAAATCTGTGGACACCTTTTGCGCAGTCTTGTTTGCGAAATTCCTTTAGCTTTTTTTTAAATCTTTTTCGCTCTCTCTTTTTCCTTTTTTTTTTGTAATCCCGTCGCAGAATTGTTAATTCACGCAGAAAGGAAGCGTGCCTATATGTAGACAAGCAAGGCAGAAAGAAAAAAGAACCATAGCTTCGCACCGTTAGCACAAGGGTATCAGTCAGACGACATGGTTTCTTATATGAGGTGTCTTGCAAGGCGACATTGAATGAAGAAGAGCTAACACGATCGGTGTCCGCCGGAACGGTGTGAGGGTCGCGGAGCCATTTAACCGGGCTAGCCTTTTTGTGTCTCGTCGCTACTGCGCACTAATTTCTTCCGATAATAAAATACCAACTAGCTCAACTATATCCATCCTATTGTGCCTTATGTCCTTCATGTTGATTGCACCGTGTTTGGCCGTACTTATTTTCTCTCACCTGCGTAGACTATATCCTGCCGAGGAAATCACCGAAAACTCCGAGAAACCTCAATTTTAGAGCAGCACGAGGCACTAACTAATAATACCAAAAAAAAAGAAAGGAAAACGTGTTCTCCCGGAAGTAATAATTGAGGGTGCTATTGCAGTAATTTTTCTGTCTTTTTTTTCTGATTACATTGTGCGCTGCTGATTTTGTTCTCTCTTTTTATTTCTTTATGCGACATCCGTACAGTTTCATTTGCTTTAGTCTTCCAAACTTCAGCGGCTTGCTTTCGCAAAGTGTTGAACGTGTAATACTTTTGATGAGCTAGCACCACAGCTGTCGGGCCACATAACTGGAAAGGAATCGCTCTCCTGAAGTTTATAAAAAAATGTTAGTAGTACAACCAGAATGCCGGTGCCCGACCAAAGCTAATTTAATGTAGACCACAGGATTAAGGCACTGTTTTGTGACAAGAAATATTCAGGAAGCTTTCGTGTAAATATTAGTGCAAGTTTTTAGTCCTCTGCGATAAGTGCTAAGTTAGCCGTCGGGAAGATGGTGAACAAAGCTAGTTTAGGGTACAGATTTTCATAAGCTTCCGGTTTTCTGAGGTGAAGCAAATACCGCGGATCATAACTTCGGCTATCGCCAGTGAAGTGGGGTGGATTTCTGTCGGCAGTGAACTGTGAAAATCTGTGAACAGTCGAACTAAGTAACGAAGTGGTTAGGTACAAATGTATGCTTCTCAAGTCGCTCGTACTTATGAAGTACCAGTTAATCCCAGAGCACGTGCACCTTGGGACCTAACACACGTGCAGTTCATTCAATCAATTATATAACAAAGCAATGTGCAACACCCGCTTTTTAACGAAACCAGAGATAAACAAAGCTCGAATTCACGAGTGTCTTGTTTTTACAAGCTCTTCTTTATTCACCGACCACGTACACTGATATTACGTTTGAATAGAGAATTTTACATTGTCCGGATAACGTGTTACCTTTCAGAGGATACCGGCGTAGGGCAGACGTGTATAAAAGTAACAAAGCTGGTAACGACATCTTCTTACGCTTTGTCCAACTCCAATGCATTAGAATGGGTCTCGTGTTACGCTTGTGCTGCCGTCGAAGTATGACTAAAACAACTGCACAATGATTAGGCCGCTGCTCATGCATTACACCAAGAACTGATTAGATTTGTTTGGTCGCAGCGGTTTGGTTATGTCTGGTTCAAGTTTGAGCCACGCGATGGCGCCACTAACGCTGTTGCTCACGTGCACGTCTCAGTTAAGCTGAGCATTTTCTGAAGAGTAAAACATATGCGGACAACCTAAAGCTCTCTATATTGTTTGCTATAATGATCGGCCGGAGCCAGTTCTTAATGACCCGCTTTATATCGTATAGGAATGGTTGCGTGAATGCCGGCCGACGTCTGTCAAATGTTCAATGTTCGATATTTCATCTTAGAATTACGTCTCGTCATGAGATTTCGGGCGCTGCGCTGTTGCCTTACTGGGTGAAAGGAGCGTCGATCAAGTAAATGCGGAAACGCCGCAGAATCCAACAGGAAATGAGGCCTGAGCCCATCTCGGTCGCCCCTTCCAGAACAACCCAAGCGACGACTCGTGCAGCGTAGTAGTCTCAGGGGTGGGGTGGGTTGCCAGAGTCAGTCGGCAGGAGGCCGTTCTCAGCGGCGCGGAAACGGAGCGATCCGACCCCGACGGGCAGTAAATAACGTCATACTCAGCGTCGGGCACATAACCCTTCATCGAACCATGGCGGACCTGCCATTATCAGGGCGGAAGGATGTGTGAAAGCAAACTGTGATAAGAGATGATATGAAGGAACATACCCGCCAACGAACTAATGGAGCTACAGAAGGAGAGCATGAGAGGTGGTGACGTCAGAAACGAACGAGGTCCACAGAATACTCGCTTAGAGCGGCGCGCTTTTCTTTTGTCGCCGTATGCATTCGATTCCCCGTTGATTGCGTCACACTCTGCGACCGTTGTCTGCAACGGCCGCGTTATGCCCGAAAGTAACACAATGGAGCCGTTTCTCACAGGCTAATGGGGGGCCCCTTTCTCTTCTTTTCACTGTTCAATGCTTCTATCTCAAGAGGAAGCCGATAGTGACCGAAAAATAGCCCAATATTGTGTTTGTAACGAAGAAAGAGACTTGGTGCTATTTCTCACTGAAATCTGCATGTTCCCACTCTTATTCACACTTTCTTTAGTGTTCTGTTTTGGTGGACGCAAAGCACAACAACGTGCACGACTACATTCCCACAAGACTGATATAGGCGAGAAGTATCCATTGTTGCAGCCGTGATATGTCCTTCCAACTAAAAACTCACCCACTTTCTTTCGCTAATCATTCTCTAACTTCTTGTATTCCTAGAATTCTTCGTGTTTTATGAATAGCCTTCGTTGCTTTTGAAAGTGAAAGAATGTACAAATATTTATGAGAGGGAAGTAATAATGTGGCAGTTTCCTCGCTTGCAAAAATAGAAAAGCTTTATAAAGTTATCTGCGTTATTTTATAGAAGTCTTTTGTTCTAGAACTGCAGTGATCAGCTAAGACATGTCTAGTTAAGTGATTACAAGGGTCAGTGTAGTCTGTGGCGTTTCTTAAAACGTGGATGCGCAGTTCATTTCCTTTCAAATGATCATATTTTTTTATAGGGGAGGGGAGGGGGCTGGGAAAAGTTTGTTGTTTTGTTTTTAATGTGCTTTCTCTTTCATGTTTCGTAGGTTTCCTGTGCTGATTTAGAAGTGCAGAATAAGCGATGACGCGGTTAGCGTTTTTATTTATTTATTTATTTATTTATTTATTTATTTATTTATTTATTTATTTATTTATTTATTTATTTATTTATTTATTTATTTATTTATTTATTTATTTATTTATTTATTTATTTATAATGTCTTGCATGCATTACCCCATGGCATAATATACCTAAATGAATAAGTGCAGGATGTTACGACCACGTTTGTTGCCTGGCGACAGAAATTTGCTAGTGTGGCATAAATCACGCGCACGTCTAAGGCGTCTGATTAAGTAATCGGCAAACGACAGCGAGTAAGATAAATGGTGTGCGCATTAATCTACATTCAAGTCTTGCATGGCTTCGTCATCGGCTTGCAGAACCGAAGTTTACTTTGTTATTTTTCAAAAGCTCATGGTCGTTCTTCGTTTGACAGTCATATTAAATGTACGACGCAAATAACTTTTAAGGTAGTTTCTTTGTGGCCGATGTTTTAAGTGTTGCTTGCATTTCGTTGGTAAATAAAAACCTAACGGCAATAAAATGAACGAACGTCAGATCGCAGAGACGCCTTTGCGCCTTTTTTTTATTTCTGACACGATAGAAGAAAGATATATGGGTGCACTGACTGGGCGTCAGCTACTACTTGGCTCAAGAACAGGGATTATAGTTGCACATATATAGTTATGCGTACTTATGCATGTAGGTTTTGTAAAACAACTAGTGGAAAAACAGTTATTGCATGCACATCGACGTGGCAACTTAACACTAAAAGCAACATCGGCATCACGAAGTAAATATCAAAACAGACAATGCGAACAAAAGCGAAAATATCGCAGAGCGATGGGATATAAACAATCACACTCCCATCAACAAAACTGTTTTTCCGTTCGTTAGTAGCGCAAAACAGTGCTCATAGCATTCAAAAATGTTTTTGGTGAACTTAAAGCGCACGTTTGCGCATGCCTTGTCGGCCATGGGCCCAATAATTTCTTCGAAACTATTAGTCAAAGAAATATTATGCCATTAACGACGATATTGTAAGGTCGGCGAACACCCACAGCAGCGTCAAACCCCGTTCAATTCCAGAAAGAAGGCTTCGTTTTTAAAAGTGTACGTATGGGACGAGTCATTCAACATTTTGTGATTTGCCTGCTCTACTCCATTTCTTGTTCAGCACAGTGGTACTAAGCATTGGCGGCGGCATTGTGCATGGCTACGAAGCAACTCTGCAATTAAAATTCACTTGTAGCCTACTCTTACATTTTCATTTGGGGATCCTCGAGTGCTGTTGCGCTAGTATATACCAGTGCAAACATTGTATCTGTTAATTCGAAGCTAAATAAATAGAAACCATCCGCCCTTTTCAGCAGGTCCTCCGGCTCTTAGCTCATTAACTAGCACAGCATCTACTCTCTCGAGTCTCGCGAGGTCCCACAGCCTCGTGAAAAATCGCGCAATCTGGAGGCTGTTTTCATAATCGAAAATCTTTGAACCATGGCCTTATCGCCGGTGGCACCGGAAGCAATGGGGACATTTCTATAGTACCTCAAGTCGACATTTATCTGCGACTGTTTGTAAAGTTGGTGTGTATCTCCAAGTGCGTGTGCAAGTAGTGCTGTCTCTCTCTCCTCTCCTCTCTTTCTTTTCATCCCTATATCTACTTCATCAATGAAAGGATAGCAAACCGGGCGTGGCGCATCTGGTTAACCTCCCTGTCTTTCCTTGCTTAATATTTTCTCTCTCTCTCTCGCGCGCGCAATCCTTGGCAGACTATCACGCCTGTATAAAGATGACGACGACGACAATAGTACGCTAATGTCAGCACGACGTTGACAGCTACAAGACAACGGCTGCTGCGGCAGGACAAAACACTCCTTTATTAACATTCCAAATAGCGAAGAGTTACTTTTGTGAATGAAGTGCTAAAAATCACCGCTGCGCTGAAACACCCCCTGCCAAGGACAGCCGCTTCGCAGATCTGGTGCGTGTACAGCCTACTGTATCCTCTGAAATGTATGCGGAAACACCACTGCTCTCCGAATATGCTTCACGTACACGTACAAACAGCCAGAGGTCGCATTTGGGCGATATCTGAAAGCTTGGCGCTCGCGGATCCTAAGTGCCCATTACTGCCGCAGTTTCACTTTGAATCCCAGTGGCGTGGGTGCACCACCGGATTCAAAGGAAGCTTTGTCCATGGATAAAGCTTTTTTTTTTTATTCTCCATAAGGCGAGGGAAAGTTCAGAGTTAGGAGATGACACTAGGACGGCGAACGCTTTGGTGTAAAATAACCGATGAACAAGGAGAGCAAACTCAATGTAAAACTCGTAAGTTCTGTTTCACAGACATTTCGTGTGCAGAAGGGAATTCCAGGATGTCGTGATAAACTGCATTTCTTACTGTGGCGAACTGAAACTGCCCTGTCTTGCGATGTGTTCTGAAAACTCAGGGAATACAGTTTGTTTTTCGATCGTTTTGATGCTTGCAGAGTGCGCCGCTGCTCTTTTAGGAGACGTCCGTTTATCTCCCTTTTATTTTCTAACTTAGACGTTTTCTTTCTGTATTCGTTTTATTGTGAGTGACCATTTAACGCAAGAAACGCCTGACGCATGTTTGCACGCTGGTGTTCGAAGGAGAAGCACGCTCGCTACTTCCAACCGCGCTTATCGAGAAGCCTACAGTTGCCTCCGGATGCCAACGAACATTTGGGATAGGCCTGTGTTTACGTCCAACGTTTATCATTCCTATTTAGTGCTCGTCTTTGCCCGCGTTCCCCCCGTCAAACGCGACGCCTATGGCTCGCAATATTTGCCGAAGTTTGCCGGCACCCCTGACCCGCCTACCCGGAGTGTTCTCGTTTCCTCCCTCCCCCCGCCTGGCCTTCGAAGAGAGAGCGAGGTCAAAGAACGACGGCCCGCAGATACAACGCAGGCCACTCAGCCGACCGAACGTGCATGCCACCCAGCCCGTGTGGCCGCGGAAGCTGCGGGAATGATGCATAATGCAGCCATTTCGCACTGGCCCGCGGTCCTGTTTATTTACGCTGGTAACCGCTGGCGTAGCTCACCGCGCGCGGTCTCGACCGCAGAGCGTTCGGGCGAGAACTCTCGCGTTCGTCTTTCAAAGTGGCGCTGCCGCGTCTTCTTTATGTGCCGACGTCGTTACGAGGGAGCGGCACGATGGAAGGGCTGGGTTTTCGCGGAAATCTGACGAGATACTTGGCGCGCTGACACTACACGTTTCTGTCGTGTGATTTTCTTTACTCTTATTTTTTTTTTTTGCTGTATTCAATACATTGTAGAGAGTTTTTTTTTTTTTTTTTAGTGTAGAAAACCGCGAATGTTCTGGCAACATTGGTTGGTGTTATTGATTTCGCTTTCCAACAGTAACTTAAGTATTTAAATGTTATAGTTTGCGTGAAAAATTAATATGGTATGCTAAGTTGTCATTTATTCCCATTTCAAGTTGTCCCCTTGAAAAGTAGGAGGGGAAGGCAGGAATACATTTTCTGTGCTTTTCAGATTCCATTAAACCACACAGGTACACGCAGACGCGTACGCACACAGAAACGCACGTATGGAGCGAGCTCCAATTCCAGTGTGGCAGTGCAAGACAAGAGTTAGCGCGTCATCGTCGTGTGTGCACCGTTGAGCTCTCGGTGAGGTCAACCATTATTTATTAGTGTGTCCGCAATTTAAAAAAAAAACGAGGAAAAAAAGAAAAATGTCAGGCCTTTGTAGAAGGACTGAAGCGCTTAATGATCCCACACATAAGCGGAAGCGAGATTTTTTTTCCTTTTTCTGAGAGGACAGTGGATATTTGCGAACCCGAAAATTGTTATGGCCTCTCCTCAAATTTCTCCGTAATACTGAGGCTGAGTGCGGATGGTGAACCACGTCTGTGGAATTGCAGGTCAATGTAAAATGGATGGCACGCAATCTGTTTCACCCTGGTTTAAATTCGTCCTTACCTTTTCTTTTTTTACCGAATTTCCTTACATTACTTATGCGATGGAATGTGCTATCAGAATTACTGTGCCGAGATTCAGACCGCACCGCAATTCATTGGTGACGCTCGAGCAGAGACGTTGCAAGAAGCTTTTGCAAGTGTATACCTGAAGCAAGGAACTCTTGCTCCTTACTCAAAGACGTCTCACGCCTAAGCCACGTACGCGTGTTTGTGTGAATAAAAGGAGCACAAACCTCAAATCAATAGCGTCTTCCGAAAACCTGAAGCCATGCGCGCAAGAAGCTCATCATGTCCCGTCATACTATAATCACAAATTAATATTCACTCACAAATACCCGCAAGCGCTCATATAATTCAGTTGCCTTAAATAAGTGGATTAGCCCTCTGGTGACCTTATGCTTGCGTACCGTATAGTTCACCGGCCTAGGTCCCAGGATCTTTACATTCGAGAATAGCCCGTTGTTTAAGCGGCTGAATTTAGTAGACCGAGTATAACGAGGACACTCGAAGAATGACCAGTGGCACGAAACGTGCCCCATAGTTTCGTCACATCCGAAATAACTGCGGCGCTATTGGCCATTCCAACGAAGAGTAAATAAGCGATCGCTAATGGTTTAAACTCTGGCTTTCTTGTGCATGAAGCAGTGCGGAGGGCTTTGTTGTTTCTCGCAAAGGAAGAGCCTGGCTTTGTAGATTACCGGGAAGTGACTGGAACGCCGCACAGCGGTCATGTTTGTTAAGCAACTAGAAAAAAAAAAAAAACAAGATATCAAAAGAAATTACGCTGACACAAAATTGATACTTAGGCCGCTATGTTGTGGCGATGCCTTCCACTCGATTCTATGCCACTCTTATCCACCGCTCACTGCTGGATGGTGTTGTTGATCACGCGGGCGGAGCGTCACTCTCTCCCCTGAAGAACCACGAAAAGGAATAGCATCAGGGATGGCATCACTACAAAAGTGGTGGCCTCCTCCCCCCCCCCATCCTCCCTCATTTCCTTTCCGCCGAGCCTTGAGCATGCCTCTGGGCAGGAGATAGACTATGGCTGTCGAACCGTGTCACTATGAACCGAGCGTCTTTATAGCGAAGTGCTTAGAGCCTCCGAAACACCTAACAATAGAACCAGGACAGAATTATTCCTTCGTTAAACAGGACATTTCGTAGTAGAGGCGTTCGTTGTACCAGCGCTCCACTGTAGTTGTCAGCATGCTTTCCTTTCCTTAAATGTTCGCGCTGTGTTCCATTGTTTTCCGTTTCAAAATGAAACCTGTACCAGCAGGGCGACACATGCCAGCCACAAGAAGCGGGCAACCGCAACACAGCTCTCTCACTTATTTTGAAGGGAACGCCAGCGAAAGCATCGATATTGACGCCCGTTTTCCCCTTCTATCAATGCCGCTTTTCGCGAGCGGTCGGTTGAATGTGCTCCCAGTCTGCTTTTTTTTTTTTTCGCCCAGCACGCTTTGAATGAAATGTTGCGTGAGGTCCGTGAGAAGCGCAACATATGGCCTTCGGCATTGCTTCGATCACCTTTTTACAAAAATACTTCAGAATTATCTAGTAAATAAGGAGGAACAAACAAGCGGCAGCTATCTATATAATGCGCTATAGATGGTCGGAAGACAGGCAGTGCATGCGATTCGATGCTGTTACCTTGAATAACATAAAAAAGCACTTTTTTATGAGATCGTATTTATTCACGATGTTTTACACAATTTGTTCACTCGTTTTCCGTTCTGTTTGCCTGTTTGCGTCGACTTACCTGATTTTGCGAATACTCCGCCTGCCGCATGCGATGCGAAACATCCTCAGTTGCTCTTCTCTCGGCCTGCGCTGGAGAAAGTGTGCTAGTGGCGCCCACGCCAGCTGGTACAATCTAGTATATAGAATGTGCCCAAGATAGGATCATCATCTTTAGTTATTTTGTTCTTTCAAGCTATAAGTGGCGCAAGAGCGCACCCCAACCCCTCTCAGCGATGGGCTGGGGTGCATTCTAAATAAGCGTATCGATTTTGGCCGCCAGGCAAACATGAACAACACAGACCGAGCTTTTTCTTTTTCTATTTCTTGGACATCATTTTTGACATTTTAGATTTGTTACATGGCGGTATACAGACATATCGTTGTATCTTGTTTATGCTGCGAAATATGAACTTTGCGTCTTCGCTATATATAGAGCTTTCTAAATGCAGAGAAGCGACGTTCTTTGGGGCGCGCGCCCTCTCTCCATGATTGTTGTTTCGCAACGCATGTGGTTGATTGTTCTTTTTTTAGCCTATCACGGTGCTAGACATAACGTTTTCTGAGTGTACATTATTACGAAGTGAAACGAATTGGAAAACTAATATATATGATTGGCCTTAGGCATGGATAAATTGCACAATGTTGCTTCACTTGCTGCTTAGAGCCATTTCGTTGATATACTGTAGCCTGAGGGGTCCGTCTTACTCTCTGAATAATGCGTAATTATGGCAAAGCGAACAGGTGTTACGGGCTTGTGTGTTTGTTCGCGTTGTTCATACTTATAATAAACTTAAGGTTCAGAGCCTTTGGTTTAAAGAAGAAAAAAATAAAGAAACAGCAATACGCCAACTTCTTTTTTCTTTTCTTGTTTTTAGTGCGGTGTTATCGCAAAGGGCTGGTGATATTAAAATTACCAGAGCGCTAAGACGATGTTGTGCGCTCAAGTGCGAGCGTACATGTGCTTAGGTGCAAGGAGTCTAGCGAGGATAAAGTCACGCGTCAGCCTGCCGCCCAAAAAACATTACTTTGTTTCTTTTTTGCGCCCGTTTTGCCTGCCGCTGCGACGAAAACGAGATGCGGAGGAGTGGGATACCCAGCGGGGGCGTGGGATGAGGAGTGGGTAGTTCTTCACGGTAGCGCGATGGAATTGAAGGTGCGCATTTACAAAAAGAGCTCTTACGCTACAATTATTCGCAAAGAAGAATCCTGCAAATCTCGGTCCGCTCATATTATTACTGAATGCTGTCAGCCAATACCAAAGAACACTTGCGAACGAAGAGCTTTGAGAATTCGGCTTCATAGGAGGACTGGGTAGCTTGCACAATATCAACTGAGGCCGACGGCGCTGAGCGAGCCGAAGTTTGCAACTGATTCAGCAGTAAAGTGGGCTCGGTGCTCGCGCAACAGCACGAGCGGGCGCTCAGTGCAGATCGTGAAAGCCCAGAAAATGCCTTGCTCTCCGCCGTAAAAGTGCATATTAGAACGGTTCAAGGAAATAGAGACGTGACGAAAAAAAAAAAGTAGCAGTCCTGTGTTGCTGATTCACATATATATGTGTACGATCAATTTCCTTCTGCTCCTCTCTTCATTTTTGTATGTGTTTGTGTACCTCTCGAGTACATTACTGTACAAGCGGCTGAATTTTATGTTTGGAACTAGACAGAAACTTCCGCGCCACCAAATTTTCGAGCGTGCGGGAGATGTTTTCCTGCCCGTATCAAATTTCACAGGCAGTTGTTGCCATCTGTGCATGACTACTTCTTTTTACAAATTTATTCTCATCGACCCCGTTATTCCGGAACGGTATGACTTTCAAAGCTCCTTATCGCGTGTGAACACGCGCGTCCGGGGTTCTTAAACTGCATGGCATGTTCTCGCCACGCTCGGTACTGTTCATATTTACTGTCATTCGAATCGCAGCGTAAATGTTTGTTTAGGAAGCCATGCATGCTCGAAGGCGGTTTATCTTGTGAAATTATATTGCGGCCTTGCTACGTGTGACATGCATACCAAATGGTTCATATAAATTTCTACAACTGATGGCTGTCTTCATATTCAAGTCTGTCTTCATTCGTACATTTCAGAGCAATCAGTGCGCTTTGTCGCATCCTTTGTAATCTACATGCTATGTCGAAAGGGGCTGAGAGCACCAGCTTTCATATTTTTGGTATTTATTACTTATTACTGCGATAGCAATTATACAAACACTCAAGGCACATTCGCACGGTTGGCGTCACCGCCTCAGTTGTCGCCGACCGTTGTTGCGCTCTCCCGCTGACCGCGCATGCGCAGAAGGTTACAGGGTCCTCAGAGACGCGGAGTGCGTTTGCCTGCAAAAACGACGAAGCGATGTGGGCGGTGCGCCTACATTGCTTCGTAGCAGAATAGTCGCAAGAATTTACGGCGCTACGCGATTGGTGTTAACTGTAGATTAGACTTGATTATGCTGACGCTTGTTGCCCTGTCGTAGTTCGAGAATACAAATGATGTGAAATTGTTTTTTGTATCATTCCCACTGAATAAATTAAATTGTAATGAATCGCATTCCAAACTGGGGCGGCGTTTTCGAGGGTGAGTATGGTTAGGGTTTTGTCCAGCATCCGTTTGGGAGACTGTGGGGGGAGGGGGGGGGGGGGAAACGTGCAAAATTGCATCGGAGGTAGCCTAATAATCTACTAGTGTCCCTTATTACGTGCGCAATGTGTGTATTCTAGCTATGGTTAAATGAGACGTTAACACAGATATATTTGTGAGATGCACCAGATTCATGAGGGACGTTTTAATAATAATAATAATAATAATAATAATAATAATAATAATAATAATAATAATAATAATAATAATAATAATAATAATAATAATAATAATAATAATAATAATTTATTGCCATCATAAGCAAACTACATGATGTTATACATTGATGTAATAAACCGGTTAAGTGTTAATACGTCAGGTTACACGCATTGACTTGCATTTTCTTGTGTTTAGTTTCCTACACGAAGTTTTTCACCAGGCAATGATGGCGTGGTGGTCAGACTGAAGAATTGCTGTTGCATCGTTAGTACTACATTTAGATGTGTTTAAGGATACGATACGAATAAATTCTGCAATAAATGCCGCATTTCAATTACAAAAGACGGGAACGCAGGAACTAGAGCCACTGCTCCACCAAAGATGAATCACCGCGACGTTACAAAGGAAGTAACTGCAGATGCTATGGCACGCTAGGCCTATCGAAATGTTGTATAATCGCGATTACCGCCAGTGGATAGTAATGCATGTTGTAGCCTCCGTGGCCAGATAATCTTGGTTCGAAAATGGAGCGGAAAGCTCCAAATAATCTGAGATAAACTACAACATCAACTTCACTATACCGTTGACGAGGAGTCGTCCTGCTGAAACAATTCATAGAATTGCACCTGGCGTAACCTGTAAGAAATGGTTCTTCTGCGAGGTACGAAAGACTGACAGCCCTACGTGATCACGTGTTGAGACGGCAGAAGAGGTGAAGCCTCTTCTCTGCAATAAATGTTTTGAGGCGACAACAACAACAAATTGGGATATTTACCGCAGAGGGCTTTAGTCGAAATTACGTGCTACTGGTGGGAGGCGATATATTATTAATAAAAATGTAAGGTGTAGTACAACCTGACATATTGCGGTACAATGCTGCGCGCGCATCATGGGCCGAATTCACAAAGTTTATCGGATGTAAGTTCTTCTTATCATAGGCCGGCTGCCTTCACTAATGATATGTCCGCCATCAAGATTGGCTGGAATTTCTCTTACGAACAATTCTAGCGTAAGAGCTTTTGATGAATACTGGCCCAGCAAAGTTTCCTTAGAAAATAGGGATCTCTAAATGTTACTAAATGTGATTATTGTATCTTTCTCCTTACTACGACTTCGTATTTTTGTATGCGCTTATTTTTTTTTCTGTAATTGCGTCTGTTATTTCGCAGCTTCTCTTTTGTTCATCGGTTGTTGATCGTGCCTTAGACTAATTACCCTGCTGTCGAAAAGCATTATTTTTTTTTCATCATCGTTTGTTGGCTTAAAATATTCCACGAAGAAAACATCAGATGAGAGTGTAGAAGGCGCAGACAATATATGAAGATGAGAGTGCAGAAGGCGCAGACACTATATGAAGCATCTCTAGCATCCCAGAATGTTTTAACGAGTGTACTCGAACGGATGAGCGTGCGTTGAGACCACTGCTCCGACTTGCGGCATTTTCATGCCTATCAGTAAACCTTACTTGATTGCGGTAGGAATCAGTCATTTGAGAGCGCTTTTTAATAGTAAACTTCTTTAACTGCGCTAACACACACGTACAAGGACGAGGCAGACAAGACGTGCGCAAGACTGCCTCGTCCTTGTCCGTTTGGGTTAGCGCAGTTAAAAAAAGCGTTTACCATGCATGTCAAGCAACTAGCCCGACTTGGAGCTCTACTTCAGTGCTTCATAATAGTTATATTGCGTGACAGACCTCTACCTTTATCACTCGGATAATTATTTTATTAGCCTTCAACAGGACGAACTCGTTTTAATGTTATTAGCACTTCATTCAGCACCAATATTACCACTCCTTCAGTGTTTTTTTTTTCATTTTTTTTATTGGCTTGTTTATTGTGGTCTGGAAGTAGACAATGTGTTTATAGTGATACATACTCGTATACTGGCGTGTATTGCTGTTCTTGTTAAATTGTACTGATAGTTTAATTTGGGACTTTCTTTTTACTCTGCGGATACGTCTTATGAAGAACAAAGACGCGTGGGATGAGAACGTTAATTTCCTTCAATTAAGGAAAAAAAAGAGATCGCCCAACTCTAACCAATTTGAGAGTTGCGTCCGCCATCAAACAAAAGAGCAAACAAAATCTGATTTCTTTTATTGTATTAGGCTTTATGCGCTCTGATCAAAAGGCTCTCGTATTTTCTGCTGTGAATTTGTCCCTGTAAGAGTCAACGTGATGCCGGTGACCATCTATGAAATACCCCCTGTGCTTTTTACTGACGAATGCTTCTAAAGGCAGCGCATGAGCAGGTGCAAAAACCTACTGATCTCGACAGGAAAGACGCGAGTTGGGCCTGGTGGTCAGTTTCAGGAAAAAGAAAAAAAAACGAGCAGCTGGACCTTATTTAGAACACCTGCTCCCGCTTCCGCTGTAATTTGTCACGCCGGGCGACTCTCTGCGAAAACTAAAAATGCGAAAATATATAGAGAATTGTTCTAATGCAAGCACATACTCTCAAGCTGTTGGGCCTATATAGTTAGGCCTCCGCTCTATCCGGCGTTCACTGCTATCGAACTTATAACAAGTAGCCTACTGTTTAAATGTCAGAGCGCGTTGTGTGTCTCTGCCCTGCCCTTGATGTGTCATATATACCGGGTGTTTCAGCGAACACTTTCAAAACTTTTTTTTAGTTGCCTGTGGCAGATAGCACTGTTCTAGTCCATGAGCTGGTCTACTTGAAGAGGCGGACCTTACTTGCTCAAGAAGTGAAATGAATCACCGACTAATTAACAAAAATTCCCTAATTAAGTTTTCAACTAATTACCTTATGGCACATATTGCAATTTACAAATTCTAGACGGGGAGTTCGCGAGGCGGATCCACTTGGAACAAATTCTCAGGATTATCTGAAAAAATGCCTGAACTTTGCGAGAAATGCATTGGCGCTCCAGTTACTTTTGTGCTTCAACGCATAAAACGACGTCGTGTTAAAAAGGAAGTGGAACGACAGGGAATTTTTATATCATGGCGCACATCTCGTAAATGGTGTCATCCACTCAATTTTCTATTCAAGTGGATATGCCTTGCAGTCTCACCCGCTAGTACTCGTAAATTGCAATATGTGCCGTAAGGTAATTAGTTAAAAATTGAATTAGTGGATTTTTGTTAATTATAAATGTTGATTATACATGTTGATTACACATTATTCATGTTGATTTTTTCTGCAAGTAATACCCACCTGTTCGGGTCAACCAGCTCATGGACTAGAATTGGGGCTATCTGCCACAGGCAGTTTGAAAAAAAAAAAAAAGATGTATTTCAAAGTGTTGGCTGAAACACCTAAGTAATGGGAAAGTGGAGGAGCAGTTCCTTAATCGATGAATAGAGTATATTAGAGCAGATGTAGCCTCATTTTCTTTCCTGTATCTTAATATAGCCGGTTTTAATGTACCCTAGCGCCCAGTCTATCCGCAGTTATTAAACAACAACAACAACAACAACGAGTCTGACAACAACCATTACGCGGCGGTTGCGCATATATCCCCTCCAGCTTGTTGGCCACAAATAGGAAAGCGCAGAAAAGTCGCAGTTTTGCCCTAAAGGCGAAACATTGATAGCGATAGCGAAGTATAAAATTAATACACGAAATAGCCTTCGTAATTTTATCGGCTCTACAAATTGCAATACAAGCTCGCTTACTGCTTAAATTATTAAACACAGTGTCAGACGCGCCCAAGCTAACATGAACATTCCTCACTTGATGACCGCGAACATTCAATTTCACAACGCTGATGTGAGGAAAAGCGTAAACAGAGAGGGACCGAATGCTTTGAGATGCCTCTCACTTCAACGCGTCTCCGAAACTTGAGATTACGCGACCTCCAACTCTCGGCGTGCAGGAACACAACGCCCATGAAGCGACCAGTCATTTCGGCTCACCAAACGTTTGCATACATGGCATATTAGGAGGAAGCTTTACCTCGGGTGCTCTTATGTAAATACATGTAAAAGGAGATTCCATTTTTCTCGGCAACCACTGCACCAAATTTGACGAGGTTCGTTGCATTTAAAGGAAAGACTTAAATTCTCGTGATTGTTGGTTTCGAATTTTCGATTTAGGTGGTCACTTTTTTATTAAAAATTGGCAGATATTGCGAACTTTCAGAAAACGAAACTATAAAGTTTTACAACTATCAAACTCAGCAATGAAAAATGATATCACGATTCTATGAATTCCTACGTAATAGTACATATAAAGCGGACAAAATTGATATATTATACATGGCTGTCAAATATACCACTAACTTGTGAGTAGAACGTTTGCAAACCCCTTGTAAACAATGTACAATGTAACAAACTCACGCAAGATATGAATTGACGCATCAAATTTATCCGCTTTGGATGCTCTGATGGATGCAGTTTAGAGAACTGTAATATCTGTTCTAGGTGCAGAGCTGCGATTTTGTAAACTTCGTGCTGCTATTCTTTTTTTTCAAGCTTACCGGTTTTTGAAAATTCTATAAAAAATTTCAGGCCCTAAATCAAAATTCCACTTCCAACAGTCACGTGAATTTAACTTTCTCTCTCAAGTGCAACAAGTTTCATTAAAGCCGGCCCAATGATTATCTCAGAAAAGCGTTTCTGCGTTTTACATGTATTTTAATAGGCGGCATCGGAGTTGAGTCCGAGCTAAAGCTTCCGCTTAACGCCAAGATTCGACGCGCGGGCTGCTTATGCGCCCCGCTGCGAGGGCAGCCATCAGCAGCCACGGCCGCGCTAAGCGAGGAGGCGCGGAGACGCCCGTTCATTTCTGCTCGACATTTCTACATTTTATTCAAAATACAGCTAACCTGGGGCACCCTTTCTTTGACTTCATCGTCTGTTGGCTTCATGTGGTTGTTATTATTCAAGTATGTTAAAATTCCGTAAATTTTTGGACCCCGTATGACTTGAAAAACTGGAAATTATGAGCCTGAGAATAAATCTAAATATGTCAGCTCTCTAGAAACCATGTCTGTTTGTAGTGAAGCGGTGCATATGAAACAATGCATATGACTGTTAAAGCAACGAATGCGTTCGTTTATTGTATTGTGTCCTTGATGTGATGTTGTATGGTGGCTTAACACTTGGTCTCTTTCTTGTTTCTTACAGGTAAGCCCACTTTTTTTGTGAAGACTTTGCTGTGAAGCACTCGGTAAGCTCGCAGGTCCTGTCGACCCATACAACATCCTGGCAGAAGCACGGCAAGTGTGCACATTTGAACCTTCGCTTTTGCAAAAGCATCTACGCAAACTCGGTGTCAGTGCGACAATGCTGAAAAACCAGTTTCGATAATAAATGAGGAGATGATGCATTCTCTCGCGGGCGTTGGCGCTGCCATTTAAAGGGACGCCATGAGGAATGCTAAGCAAGTTGATAATGTTAAATTACTGCTTCAAAGTGATGTCTGCGGTTATTAGTTGCAATAAAAGCTATACTTGTGCAGAAATAAAAGGCTAGACTTGCCTTTATGAATGTCGTATCCAACGGCACCACAGATGACGTAGTTGCAATGCTTTTAGAGCACAGCTCTTAGGCGCCCGTTTCTACGGCGAGCGTCGGCGTCGGCGTTGTCACTCGTAACCGAGCGAACGAGCGCAGCGAAGGATGAAAAAGCGAACGCGGATTGCCGCGGGGGATGCAAGACGCGAGGAGGAAAGCGGAGAGGAGAGTGCAGCGGAACCATGAGGTGAAAGCGGGGGACGGTAGGGCGAAATCGTGAGAAGAAAAACGTAGTTCGGCGACGATGGCTACCAGATGGCGCCAGACTAGCGCGCGTCGTCTGGGAGGTCTGTCGGCGGCGGCTGCTGTGAATCGTGCTCACGCGTCACCCACGCGCTGGCTCTCGCGATCTGCAGATTAGCGAGGCAGTCGCGCCACACTTAGCTCCGTTTGTAACCTGCCGCATGAAACATTTTGTCCGCGCTAACCAATATATCGTGAAATGAAAACATGTTGTTTTTTCTTGTCTATCTCTACTCATTTCCCCCTTTCCTAAATGGAAGGCGGCCAACCGGACTGGGTGTTTGTTAACCTATCTTTCGTTCCGTCTTTGTCGTCTCATCTCACACTAATAATTTCACAACGATTTTTCGTATTCTGAACATATTTTTAGACAAGGAATTTATATATATATATATATATATATATATATGCAAACATTTCTGTTCTACCAGCTCGGTGATTGCTCGTAGATAAATCGTTAGCTATCACCCTGAGCTCTATCAAAATCTCTAACGTGATTGATGGCTGGCGAAGATATATTATGGTGGTGTCACCACCAATCTTTCATTTTTCACGTTCTCTGGGCACCAACTGACCCTCGCCATTCCGTTAACAGTGAGACTGACCCGCTGTGTTACTTTCTTAGCGTGTTTGTCACGTCGTTAGAGCTCTTAGCGTGTTTACCATCATCATTAAAGCAGTACATTTTGAATGAAGAAGACAGTGTAGTTGCTTGCCCCCCGAATGGAAGAAAGGGACTACGCGTTCAAGCAATGTCAACCGTTAGAGTGAATCTGAAGACTCTGCCTGTATGATTGGGATTAGACAATACCCTTAATGTCGATTGCCTGGGCTGCACTCTGTCAAAGAGCGCTTGTCTAAAAGTTCTGCGGTGAAGTCGCGCAACCATCTCGCTTTCCGAACGTTCGCTTTTGCCTCCTACGTCATTGAATAGGCGGTCTTCAATTGGCGCTCCCCCCTCGCCGAGCGGACGATTGCTGACGAAAGCACGTCGCCGGCGAATCACGAGAGTGCAAGTGATTGTTTTGAAAGTGAGACGCTTGCGCAATCTCGTCCCAGGCTTCCACGTATAATATATAATTTTAAAGTTTATAAGCACGAGCATGATTTAGCTGCCGATTACCGTGCTGAATATGCCAGTACCGGGTACTGTGAACACACTAGGTGCTGGAGCTGTGATGTTAGCTTAGCACAGCATTGCATTTATGCGGGCGCTGCTGCAAGAATGATTAACTTGTCTGGCGGATAGCAGACATCTCTCCATTCTAATTGTGTTTTGTTGGTAGCTTCACTGCACGGCAATACAGCTAACGGCGTGCAGACAACATTTGCATTGCAGGTTTGTGCACGGTTGAGCGCGAAGTACACAGTGAATTATGTAATTTTTACCAGGTGATATTATAGCCAAGTTTTTCTTGCGAAGCCTCGTGGTCTTTTCTGACAGTTTCTGCTTCTGCTGTCTTGCCGAATAGCCGCGTGCGTCACGTCACCTTACGTCACGTCACCTTACGTCACGTCACCTTACGTCACGTCACCTTACGTCACGTCACCTTACGTCACGCCACCTTACGTCATGTCACGTTGCATCACGTCAAGCCACGTCACGTCAAGCCACGTCACGTCAAGCCACGTCACGTCAAGAGAACACGCGCGCGTGCCAGTGGCCATTAGGCCACAGACGCAAGAATGAAACGGGCGAATGGAAGTCATCCAGTATTTTCTCTTACACCTCTCCTCCCCATTCTTCCTTCACCAAACTTCAAACGCTCCCGTGACGCCACCGCGTGGATGCCTCGTAATGTCCGCCCGCATGAACTGCTGTTTTTATTTCAGCGTAGCTTCCGAACGGTGTACCTAAACAATGCAAGACACTAATGTTGCGACCAGTGCGTTGCATGAACATAAACGTTGCATGAGATTACTCGAGGAATAGCATGTCAGTAAAAACAGTTGCACGCATCGTCAAATTCATTATAGCCTTTTAGTTAACCGCTTCACGAAAGCTTCGCTTCACATGGATTTAACATGTGCGTTGGACCTGTGCAACTTTAAATAATACTGAAACATGCATGCGCAACCTTAAATGCAGAACTTTAACTGCAGCGAAAGCGACCGTATACAATGTACTGAGTTATTAAACTTGTAGGTTTAAAAAGAAGTCCTTGCGCTCAGCACTGCATTATTGCGCTCGGCATTCTCGCTCGGCAAGATGGCCTTCTTTGGTGCAAAGCTTTCAGTAAAATTGTTAAAATAGTTTATTGTCTGCTTCTTTCGGAAATAAAGAAAATGCATCGTTGTATGTGCACCTTGCGGTCGGCGAAATAAGCCGCTGCAGTGGCGTATAGATTGGTTTTCACGAGTACCGGTGGCTAGATACAGTGTACCAACAATTTTATCGAATAATTGAAGCGAGAAATGCAAGTTTCTTATTGCGAAATTTGTGCTTAGACAAAGCATAAGTACATAATTACGTCTTTTACATTGTTTGGAAGCAACATTAACGTCATTGTATTGTAAAACGGAAAGGCTCAGGGAGAGAATATTACGTGATGTTGCTTGCACGACAATGGCGGTAAAATTGCCACGACGGGTGACTGTTACTGTTTCATTTATCTGTCATGGTGTGTCGAGCGTAAAATCTTCGAGCGAAGAATCTGACAATGAAGGCGAAGTGAAGAAAGTGCGGTCTCGAAGAGCGCCTCGAGGCATTGTAAAAGGTCAGCGCGAACGCCCCTCCCCCCCCCCCCCCCCCCCCCCCCGCATATTTGCCTTCATTGTTTGCGAGCTCGGCATTCCCCGGGTGACAACGTGTACGGCGTCGAGTAATTCTCGAGGAAGCGGGCTGGAATGCCCTCCATCTCCCACCATGGCGTCACATCCCCTCCTCACCCTCTTGACTGGCATTGGCGTTGCTTCTCGCTCGCTCCACTGCTGAGGTGTCTCATATCCGCGCCTTCTTGATCATGGCAATGTGTGCCCCGTCTTCCGCCAAACGACACAAAAAAAGCGGAAGTGTATCGAGCCAGGAAATAAAGAAAAGCGAGGTCTTGCAGGACAGGATAAACTGAGAATCTTTCGGCCACGGCTTTTGCTTCCTCCCCGTCTTCCATCGCAACATATTTCTTTCTCCTGCGGGAGCGCGTCCTTGGATCTCTTGTTTCCGGGATACCTGATCCGTGTTCTCCTAGCCGAAGCGAGGAAGCCATGATTACGACACTCCCGGTGAGTGGAGAAGACGGCTGGCCTTTCCGCAGCTGCCAAGCACCCGAGATATCCGGGGCAGGATGACAGAGACATTTCAACAGGAGCGGATACGTAGTCCAGAGCGCGAGTGTCATGCCGAGGGGAAAATGTTATTGGACGTTAGAGGAGACGGCCAAGTATTGCACTGAACCTTAAGCGTTTCCTGTTTGCGTAGGGTACTGTTTACCCAAGAATTTTCGTATGGTACCTGCAGCTGCGTATCACTGTCAGCGTCTGCACACACTTCCGACAGTAAGACGAGTTGTGCAAAACTAAAATGAAATAACAAATATTGTACGCGGAGGAGATATCAGTGTGTAGCCTAAGGATTTGTCATTGTATTTTGTAGTTTGGCTGATAATAAGTGCTTTGTTTCCGACCGTATTTAAGCTATAGCTCTGGCTGCGCGTTGGGCTTGATTATGCAACGCTCAGTGGCTCGCATATTTGGAGAGCCGTGCTGCACATGCGCGAGGAGCAGTGACGTCACACGGCGCACAGCTGGCGCGCCGGGCGCTTGCCCGGCGTTTGCGCTGGGCGTTTGCCAGTGTGGCATAGCCATGGAGAAGGAGAGCGAAATTGCCGCTCAGTGGCGCAGAAGAGCGGAGAAGCTTAACTCATCGGATCCCGAAGTAGTTGCCTGGCAATTGGCGGTTGAGCGTAGGAAGAACGAACCGAAGAGGGCTAAAGGTGCTGCGGAGACACCGGAGCAAAGGGAGGAACGTCTAGCAAAGCGGCGTCGCCAGGAGGCTGAGAGACGTGCCCAACCATCTCAACAGCAGCAACAACAAGACACCGTCGATGACGTCAAGGCTCGCCGATTGACTGACTATACGGTGAAACTTAGCGAAAGCGCCAGTGCGACTCGGACCTTCGAGACGGACTTCGTAAACAATCAGTTTGGATATGTGTGCGACGTGTGTGAAAGACTGTGGCACGTGAAAGACTTGACGCCGGTAAGCAGTGCCATGCGTGAAACGTTGAGTTTAGCCACGCCGCCTGAGGGGGGTGAAACCATGGCGCGGGTTTGTATAACGTGCAAGAATTTTCTCGTTAAGCAGAAGATTCCACTCTTTAGCGTTACCAATGGCTATCGTTACCCGCCCATGCCACCAGGTCTACCGGTTCTGAACGATGTGGCCGACTTTGCTCAGGCTATGTACATCCAGGCATAGCTGAGCTAAACCACTGCTAATTTTTTGGGGTGCGAAGCACCTTATCCGCCCGAGCTGTTGGCGTCTGCTGTCGTAATCGTCGTCGTCGTAGTCACGGTAAGCAAGCGGCTCGTGTTCGTGCTCGGCACGCGCTCGGGCCACTACTCCCGCGTTCGTCGTCGTCGTCGTCTTCCACAGCTGGCTGCGTTGCCGCTCATAATTCCAGCGTGGAATTTCACTTCTCTTCTGTCGTCGTAATGGGGAGGCCGCGTTTGCGGGGTTATGAGCCATTGCTTAAGGCAGTATGACCCTTATTGGTGCATCACTGCATGCTTCGCACCTCCCCAGGTTTCACGCTAGTGGAGCTGCATTTCGCTCAATGGGTCATTCGAGCACCGAGTTTTTTTTACCAAGTAGCCTAGTTCTTACTTTAACCATGAATAAGCTCGTGACATGTAACATTAATCAACTTACCATAGGCGTCTGTGAGTGGCGCGCTTTGGACACGACGTCCTTTCACGGACACAATATCCCGTCTCCTCCAACGCGTTATCGACAATGTTGGGAACTAAGCAGAATTGGTCCCTTTCTTGCGTTACTCTCTATATCGACTCCGAACATTCCGGTCTCCGAAGTGACTTGGTTCACTTCAGACGGTGAACAAAGAAGTCCAGTGCTTCGATGCCACAAGAATGCCCTCACAAAGGTTATTTCGATGGTCCACTGACGCAGAATTCAAGCGAGCATAAATCTCTGGTTTGCGTCGAAAAAAAAAAATCCTGTCCTTTACGACATTTTTCGCCACCGAGAAAAACATTTCCGCTTCATCTTCGTCCCTTTCTATAGTGTTTTCGTTCTTCGTTTTCCTTCTTTGTGTCAGTACTGCGGTGTACTGATGAAAAGTAAAAGTGATCGGCAGAGCACACTGGCGGCGAGCCTACAGCTTGGACAGTTTCCCTTCCCCTTTATTATATTTCATATAGCTTACGATAAACTATGATTTATGGAGATGACAGGAAGAGCTCCTGTTAGATGGGTTTCCATTCAACGTTGCGATCGCCTGTGCAGTCGCAGAAATGGCTCAGCAGCGTGAAATGCAATGTCGAAGGCAATGGCGTTCGGGATAGCCATAACACATCTTCTTTTCGTCCTGACTTCCATAAATGGCTGGACTATAGACGTAAAGACCGGACAAGGCTGCAAGCCTTTGTGAACGATCGTAAAAGTCTACCCGGTAAAGCATTCTTTATTTATGACTGACAAAGTAGACTGATAAAGCGTTATCACGCAATAGATCATTATTGCACTCTGTGCGGCCTAAAGCTGCAATTTATGCCGGTCAAAATGCTTCGAAATCTCGCAACGCGAAAGAGATAAACGCTGTGACATAGCTGCGCTTGTGAAACGTTGTGGCTTGCTAAATGCGCAAATTGAAATGGTTGTGACCTCTTATAAGAGTAAAGAAATTTACATTATTATCTTATTCGCAACAAAAGCGAGAGCAATTGGTGTGAAAAATGTAGCCGAACCTGTCAACATAGTGACCGAGAGACTGTTGATTATTCGGCACTTCTGTAAGGTTTTGGTCAGCTGGGCCATTAGTGCCACAGATATCGCCCACGCCACCGCTTTTCTATAATTCGGTATAGACTACCCATACAGCCACGAAGCTAAGTACATTACAAGCGGCGATTTTTTCGGCTTTCACCTGCTGTCTGCGCACTATATATACAGTGAAGCGACCGAAACGAGTAATACTGCAAATACTGCAGTGCTTAGCATCCGGTTTCGTCGTACTGGTTGCCTGCTTGCCGCAGCTTACAATCTTCGTTAAAGCTTGTTCCTCTGAATACTTCAAACCCTCTTCCTTCTCCGCTGTGCCCTCGACTCCTCTTCAGCATGACGCATTGTCTCCACCTGTTGATTCTGGGAAGAACGGGCCACTGCGGATCGCTGGTCAGGGACTAATTCAGCTACACTGTATAACGATTTACACTGTCAAGGGTCCTTAAAAGTACAAATTAATCTATAACTCACTCCTTTACACCCACGAAGGTGTAAGGATGTGAGTCATAGATAGACAGAAAGTCCTTTCAAGGTTGAAAATTCCTTTACAGTGTATCACAATATCTAAAAACAGAGAGAAAGTAAAATGAAAAACCAGGAAAGGTATACATTATTCATTGAATATGTGTGGCTAATTAGCTCTGGAGTATGCCAGAACTTTAGGATATGAAGCCGCATTAAAGAATTGTAATGACTAGAAGTTTTTAGACGCTTTTAGGAATTTCGTATTAGCAAAGGAAATGTACTTGTGGTGTTCTTGTGTGCAGAACTTCGATAGTGTTTCTTTTTTTTTTCTCTTCACAGAAAAGATATCGTGTGTTACTAGAGCGTTTGAGGTATAGGTTCCCTGAGCAGTTTTGTGTAGGCCTAGAAACCCAAACTCCTTTCTACGCCTGGCCGAAAGCGTTTCCTAGGGTGCTATAACGTAAAATGATTCCAAACTGCTTTGATTCCAAACTTCTTTCGTCAAATTTACGTAACCGCCGACGCAAGCATCGGGCGTTGACCTGCAGCGTTGTATGAAAAACCCAATCAAACACTCTTCTCGTTTATAGAAGGTCACCTTTGTTCGCTTTCAAAACCAATAACATTGTCTACACTCAGCGGTTATTCTTATCTTATTGGCTGACAAGAGGCGAGGAGCACGCTCTGGTGGAGAGGGTTTTGATGGGGCCGAGTCAGCACAGTGAAAATAGATAGCCGCATGAAGAGGGTGGTGCAGGCTTCTCCTATTGGTCCGCTTCACTCTACTTAGCTTGCGGTGGCTGGTCGAAAATCGCGGCGGCGTGCAACAGAAGGATAAAAATGCCGCAAAAACGGATCCTCAGCAAGGAAGAGTTGGCAGAGCGATGTCGTATGCATGCCGAAAGGGCTCGATAACGTTTTACTACCACGCAAAAAGGTTTATCATGCGCAAATAAATACGTGCTCACCGGCAGGTGCGAGTAGCGAGGGCCTGAGCGATCGGCGGGCAGCCATCTTCTATTCCTTTCGGAACGGGGCAGTCTGTGGCTATTCAGAAAAATTTTCAGTTTTAATCGGCATATTAATGCATTTTTTTCGCATACACGTCACTTTGACGTGGTGAGTTTTCGCTGTTTTGTGAGGTCGCGTGACAGACAGGCGAAGTGGGCGTAGCCAGAAAACATTGGACCAATAGCAGAGGGCTAATGGTGAAAAGGCGTCGAATCAGGAATGATTATTTTTCTTTTGTGTGGTTTAATCATGCATAATCAGTGTGTACACGTTATACCAGATGGGGAGCTATCGCAGTTTTCGTGACGTCGCGTGACAGACAGGCGAAGTTGGGAGTGGCCCGAAAATGTTTTGACCAATCGTGAAGGCTGAATGCAGAAATTGGAATCAAAACAGTTTGGAATCATTTTACGTTATAGCGCCCCTAGTTTTGGATTACTTATTTTTGAAGCTCTATTCTTGCTGGGTCGGTCAAATTCGTCATCCTACTGTCTTTATCCCGTCATATTACACACAATACTCTATCATGTTTATGTTTTTCATAATTTTGCCGCGAATGTTTTTGTGTTTTGAATGCTTTGCGTATGTTTTTTACTCGCCATTGTGTCGCAATTGACTCGCAAGCTGCCAGTGCGGGACTCAATGGCCTTGTGAAGCTGTCAAACGTAAAAATTTTTTTCTGCTGCGCTCCAGCATCATACGCCTTATAGGATGATGCGAATAAACATTATTATTATGATTATTATTATTATTATTGATTGATTGATTGATTGACAACTGTCGTAACTGCGCCTAAAATGCGTTTTGAGAGTACTCGAGCCATAAATTGTACAGTACGCGTGAGAGTTTGCACTAAGATCGATATGACGGCGGTTATGAAAACAAAAAAGAAGAAAAAAAAAAACATACTGAAATAAAAGTGTTAGGTGACGACGAAGCACTCCGTAGAGATGGCGGCGCTCATATCGTGAACGCCACAGCAAAAAACGCTTCGAGCAATGCTTGTTCAGATTTATGTTCGTGTGCCGAAATGTCGCGCTCAACCCCTCTGGCAACAGAACAATTTTTTCAGGTGCGGCATATTTGGTGAGCCATATCCAACGACGTTACTAGACACGGTAATCTAGTAACATTGATATCTACAGCACGGGAGAAACCACGCACCACTCCCATTTCACGCTTCGATAAACCTCCAGCGCGGAAAGTTGGTTCGTTCGTTGCTCACGTCTGACATTTGTACCAGTAGGCTCTTAGTAAGCTGTTGACAGAACACACTATATACTTCAGCTGGAAACGCACCCTGCAGATGATTTTTTCTGTGCATCCTCTTCTTTCTTTTTTTTTTTTTTCGCTGATTGTGGCATTTTCCTTCCTCCTAGCAGAAACGCGGTGCTTTTCTGATTTAGGTGGCGTGGCGGAACATAACACAAACGAAAGACGTGCCGTTTTGAGCTCTCGATTCTGACGTTGAGCGACAGCTCCTGGATAACTCAAGTTAAGTGCAATTTGAGCCGCACGTCGCCAGGCTCAAAAGCAGAGTGGACATATATACTTCAAAAGGAGCTGCGGGTTGCACTTAACGCTATCTTCTTTAGTTTGATATCTTCTACAGATAGTGTTTAATGGCTGCTCTGGCCTCTCTGGTGACGTCGCCGACCAAAACGAAGTGCGTTTTCTTGCACATGAGGGCTTGGTTTTGCAGGAGAAAGTACGATGTGACTTTGCCACTTTACCTTTATTGTCGTTGCTGGCTGCTGATCTAGCTTGTTGTTTCACACAAGAAAATTAGCAGCCAGAAATTTGCAAGTGTGAAACGCTTTAAACGTTTCACACATGAAATATTCAAAGTGTTTCATAATAAACACTTTCAATTAAATTACAGTGAAATATAGTAGCTATAGCTACTATATATGTGTACTATACGCAATTTGTAATAAGCGTCGCATTTCCGCCGCCGTAGACTGTGGACATAGGCGTCTTTGAAGCGAAAGCTTCATTATGCTACCTCGGGCAGCCGTCGGTGACTCAACAGTTTTCACCTTGAGAGCTAGAGGTCAAACCACAAGACAGCATTAAGGCGCGTTTATAGTCTGACGTTATCGGCACGCGGGCGAGCGTCATCAGACGCCGGGCGCGTCGGAGCGCATTGGCCGCGCGTCCAGTTACGTAGATGCCGGGCGCGTCAGAGCGCATTGGCCGCACGTCTGGTTACATTGGCGGCGCCAGTACGTCGAACCATCGGTCGAGCTATAGCCGCTGTTGTTAACGCCAACGTGACATAACGTGTGCGCGCGTTCACGCTACGTCGGACTATATTTAGGCCTCTCCAGCCCTGAAAGGAGACATTACCGCCGTTGCACGAGTAGAGTTGGGCCCGGCTGCGAGTTGCAACCGAGCCTCACTACTTTACTGATCACCGCAGTGTATTCATAGGCATAAAGAATGATGAATAAACACGGTATTCATTGCAAACATGTCTGTATATCATTGCAAAACCACACCTCGGCCACAGCTTCGACAATGCAGTGACGCTTTCGCTAACAACCACGGTTAAGCAAAGCGAAACCACACCAATTTTTTTTGTCGGGCTACTGATGAAGGCGGAAACCCTGCCGAAAAGTGGGACATAATATATATATATATATATATATATATATATATATATATAGACTACAGTGACATGTGCCCCGAAAGCCAGTAACGGCGAAGCGGCTTACATGATGTCGGTAATGTGTTGAACCACTTTAGACGAAACATAAGTGAGGATATAAACGGGTTAAAAATACAGTCAATTCTGTTTGTTATTGACCTGCTTAGACCTCGCATCGCTCACATTTACTGCATGCATCTAACCTCTGGCAGGTTTCTGAAAAAAAAAAAAAAAAACAGGAAGAAAACAACAACACCATTGCAAGGCAAGGGTAACTGTTGTGCACGAAGGTGCTCAAACAGATAATTTAAGTAACTACAGACCAATCTCAATTCTTCGATTGTTTTCTAAAGGTTCAAGTAAGCCTGCTCAACTAAAATTGCTCGTCTTAAACAAAAAGAATTAATCTTAAAAAACATAACAGCAAGTAAACTAACATTAGGAATATTCCTACATTCATCAAATGCTTTTGACAGATTTAACCACGGAACACTGTTAGAAAAATGGAATTGTTATGGTACACGCGGAACGATTTTAGACTAAAGCTGATGTTATATAGCCAACAGGAAGCAGTGCGTATGAGTAAATATAACATTATCTTCGTTTAAATTTATTAAGCAGGTTGTGCCTCAAGGCAGCATATTCGGGCTACTTCTATTTATTAATTAAATAAATAACATTGTGAACATTGGTGACTTCACTTACTCCATTATTTACGCAGATGATACAAGCTTATTCTTTTCAGGAACTAAGGAAGACGTACTCAAAAATCGCGCCAACGGCATACTAAATATTTATATAGAACTGGCTTGGGTATAAAGAACTGCCTTCAGTTGCTCCAAAACAAAGGCGGTCTCCTTTAGAGCGAAGTCCATGCCTTGCGATCTCACTTTGTGTGTTACACTAAATTAAACGACAATTGCACTGTCTGCTACAGCTAAAACTTTGGCTGTTATCTTTCATGAACTGATTCTATGGCACAAACACACTAAAAACTTACAAAATAAATTATGTAATCGTTAGCTATATTGCGCCGGTGACAGCGATTACCAATACCGCAGAAACATATGATTTATAATGCATTCCTTGTTCCTCACTAGCGCTATTGTCACCTTGTTTGGTCAAAAAGTAATAAAAGATAGTTACCTAACCTAGTTATACTCCAGAAGAACGCATTACGTGCCATTTCAGGGCTTCCTTACAATGTACATGTGCGTGATGTATTCCTACAGCCTAAAATATTACGAGTAGACCATTTTAAAAATATCAAGTTATCTGTTATTTTTTTAATGTGGGACGGTTAAAGGCAAGACTCATATCAAAATCTTTGCAAACTTTAAACAGAATCCCTCTTTTCGCCTGAATCGATGCACTGAACACTGGGCACTTTCGCGCTGATGTACACATTACGGCATTAAAACACTCCCTTATCCCTGAACGCACAACAAACACAATCCAACGGACGAAAACATGCGTAATGTGTCTAAAAACTCATTACTGGAAAAATTTATGTGAATATTAATTTTGGCCCCGTTCCAAGTTGACGCATTTCTGCTCTTGCTGTTTTATTTTTTTTTTTTACTTGCCACAAGTATGCGTAATGATTACGCCATTATTCAGCTTTGATTTTGCGATTCCCACCACTTATGTACGTCAGTGTACTTATGTGGCAAATAAGCTTCTTATCTTATAACGCTTGTACCTACAAAGTAGTGGAAGTAAGCACACCTCTGTTCTGCGTAACAAAGAAATAAGTTCCTACATAATACTTTAACGAAATAATGTCGGCTCACAGGAATATTTAAAGCACACTGATCCGTTCATTGAATGGCGTATTACACTCGGCGGATTTTTCTTATTTACTTATTTTCATTGATTTATCTTTTGGGCATGTGTCACTAGGTGTGTGCTCGATTACGGCCGATCCTCCAGAATGGGCAGGCACCACTGGGGCTCAAGAAGTGCATAATCCTTAAATGTATCTACCTATGTGTCGTATACCTACCTGTGCAATGCATCTGGCATAGCCATTGTTTCCTCAGCGCGCGTCATACATGGCATTCGTCGTCGTCCTCGTGACGTCACTGCGCAGACGTCTCAACCGCCTGGATTTGGGGTTTTCGTTTCGGCATATCTTGTGATGGCATAGTGCATAAACGTAAAAGAATTGCATCATATTAAAGCGACCTTTGTGGTGCGTGTTATTATGACCTTTGTGGGCGATAAACAGAAACATTGCGTCAGGTCGCCCGCTGTACGCAGGATGACAGTGTAAAGAGGATTATTCGCACCACCGTTAGTCGTGCAGGATTTCGTTAACCGCTTCACTAAAGCGTTGCTTCACATAGATTTAAACTTTTGCGTTGAAGTTGAATAATTTTTTTTTCACGTACAGCAGAAACGAAAGTTGCCACTGAGTACTGTTACCATTATGACTACAAATAAATCTTAGACAAGCGACGTCAATATTGCTTATTATGCGACTTGATGTTAGTTTGTTTCGTTTGCCGAACTTACATTAGCAAATCACCTTTTCGGTTGTTCCCACCAACAGGAACATTTCTTTCTTTTTAACTGTACCCGTAACTATGTACCCGTTCGATTTTCCTCCGTTGCTTGACTGACCTTCGGCGCTGCCCTGTGCATTCGCACTAATTGAATTTCGCCACGTAGCAGCACTAGCACGTACAGACGCTAAGAGGACCACACACTCGCCACATGCACACATGTTCACACGCAAGAACTCACGCACGCGCACTCGCGAGCGTCCGCGTTTGGTAGTGTGTTTTTGTGTCTCGCTCCTTCTATTTCATCACTCGCCATATGCTCCATCCGGAGTTGCATGTCAGGCCTCTCGGTAAGCTAATATCACCGGCTGTCGTTAAACTTATTTTTCTTCTCTCTTTCTCTCTGTCACGTAGTTGTGAGTGAAGCGCTCTTTAATTAGGCATAGGTGCTGTCTCGTCAACGATGTACCCTGCGTTTTGGCCTTCTCTATTGCGAATTGAATTCCCGAAGAGCATGGTTCTGCGAAGCAGAGGCTGATTGCGAATAGCGCCCCCGCCCTTGGGCCAGCGAAACGACTCCCTTTTTTTTCTCTCTCTCTCTCTCTGTTTTTCTTTTTTTTTTTTGTGAGACGAGTGTGACACCGTAGGCAGGTAGATATGTATGTAGACTGAGACAGGGATCAACGTATACGATTAGCATCTGCCAGTAAATGACCCTTTTTTTACAAGGAGAACCGTTGACTCGACCGATAACCAGGGCCTGTACGTACTAAAGCAAAAATTTCGTACCACAACAAAGTAATTGAGCTTAACAAAGAAGTGCAATGTTGCACTTCTCTCTGAAGCTCGATTACGTAAAAAGGAACCGCCAAAATGAATGATAGCCTCTATATTGAAGTGGACACGTGCTGTATATGCCTTTAAGAAAGATTACACTGCGTGAAGGTTATAGTAGATTATAACTTAAATGCGAGTCAGCGCAACTTAATATTTCTCATTACTTTAGTTACTGCTCCGGAGTAAATTCTAAATTATATATAAGCGCAGAAAAAGGTAAAAATGTGACATATAAGTGTTACCGTGCTGAGACTGTTTCGAAAAAGCGGTCACTTCCACCGAAACATCTCACCAGCAGAGAATACACTTACAACAGAGAAGTTACAATAGAGAACATGCCCTGGTTACCTCGCTAGTCGACGGTATGCGAGCTTCTTACACTCCCCATAGATGAGGCTCACGCCCTTCCCGAATATCAGTTAACTATGAAACAGAGGAGTAGCTATCCACACAGCGAAGTGGCCTGCCCTCCACTGTTTCGATAGGGTATCGATGCAATACAATCGTCGGAGAAACTAAACTAAAACCGCAAAGTGCGCTTTTCACGCGTTAGCGCCGTGTTATGACAGGCTCCATTCTCAAGCGTGCGAAACTGCCACGCCGTCTGGCGACGAGCGAGAGTGCGTCGTGGGAGGCGGGGGCCCGCGAGGCCGTTTTTGTTCGCGCCTCGCAAATAACAAAACACGTTTTTCCAGCTGACTGCCCCTGAAGCCTCGGTGAAGGAGAAGGGCCTGCCGCCTAGACGACCATTTGTCAAACACCGCAGGCGTCTCTCAGCCGCTCGTCTGTAAGAACGGCGCGCGCCTTTCTTTCGCCTTGTTCCTCTCCTCCGCCCTGCGCTTACGTGGTTAGAGCATTTGTCTTTCTCTCTGCCTCCTTCGTTTTCGAGTTTATTTTTCTCTATATATTATTGTCTCGTGGCATCGCTCGATTGTCTAGATATGTTGTGGCAGAAGCCACGCGTCAATGCGGTCTTCTTGAGGCCGGCAGTTATTTGTTCTCCCGCCTCTTCGAACGCACCAGCAAGGCCTCTCCACCCAACATCATTATTGTTTCTTTTTTCATTTTGTTTTTCGCCTGAAGCGATGCTTTTACGTGTAGTGTGTATTGCGTTCACGCGATGTTGTCACCCATTTCTTTTTCACCTTTCACTTCGCCTCGTGTGGCGTTTACTGTTAACGTCCGAGGTGATGGTCCTCTACCCATTGGTCGATCCTTCCCGCTTTAGCGCCGCTGGGACGGAATGTTGATTTCACTGCGTTGTTTTTGTTTATCCTCTTTTGGTGGTTAACGTGGGCGAGTGTGGGGGTGGGTGAGCCAGCTTTTCTAGAGTGTTCTTTTATGGTTTTGTCAGAAGTTGTTTGTTATCTATTACGGTGCGCCGGCGCGTATGACGTTCCACCACATCGAACGTTTCGAAGAGTGGCCATCGATAATTCTTCTTCCGACGTCGATTGGCTTTTGTCCTGTTGTAGCGTAAGTTTCTCACATTTCATAGATTGGACGAATGTTTTCTTGAAACTTTCCTCAGTGGCCTTATAAATTTACTCCCGTCGTGGAACCCCCGGTCTGTACCGGCTTCAGTGCATGTGGGTCGTTCCCACTACGGTCGTTTTTCTTGCCCCCGCTTGGTGAACGTCAACTCGAACTACCTTGTCGTTTATCAGGGCTACGAAGGTGTTCTGCTCAGCTTGATAGTGCTGCTTGTGCTCTTTTTATCTTCCCTAGATTTATCTTTGTTCCTGCTGCACACCTCTTTTATTTTAGAGCTCAAAACGGCTCATCTTCTCCAGTTGGATAAAGGTCCTTTGTACCTGAGATCAATTTTATTCATGAAGGTTGTGGGAGTCTTACACATGACCAATCAGTGAGTGGGTTCTGGAGGTGCGTGTCTGTGTGCGCACGTGCGACTTCCTATGTGTGTGCCTGCTTTGTATTGCGTATTTGCAAGCGCGGAATGCAAAAACCTTCTTGTGCTTAGATTTAGGTGTATGTTAACTAACCTTAGGTGGTCGAAATTAATACGAGGACCAACACTACGGCATCTCTCATGGCCGCAATGTTGCTTTGGGAGGTTCAATCCAATCGAATCAATCAATCAATCAATCAATCAATCAATCAATCAATGAGCTATTAAAAACAAAATACTGCTGATAATAACAATATTTTTAATATTAATAATCATATATGCGGCATTATTAAGTTCAACACGAAGAGACAAAAGCAGCGAACCGTCTTTGTGTGTGTATGCGTGGGTGAGCACGCGTGTGTGTGTGAGCATGCGTGTGCGCATGCGTACGTATATGTGTATGTATGCGTGTATGTATACGCCTGTGTGCTTGTCAAACGCAGAACCTGAACCCATTCTTTATTTTTGTTTATCTAATACGAACCTGGCATTCTCTATTCCGGCACAGAAACAGGAGTGGCTTTCTGTTGTGGGCTAAAGACGCATGTATGCCTATATACTCAGAACGGACAAAGCGAAACGCAATGGCCTTTACCGACAGACGTCATATCTCAGTTTCGCTTGCGCTTGGATCACGAGCGCGCTGTTTCCCGACCGCATGTCGATAGATACGCAAGAGGCAACGAGCAAAAAAAAAAAAAAAAGAAAAGAAAATGAAAGACGGAAAATTCTAATGGCGGTATGAGTCTTTTGCGTCGCAGAGCTTTTCTTTTTAATTTTTTTTGTTGAAAAAATAAAGGCAGTTTATGGTGACCTGACTCATTTTCTTTCCAGGCTAGACCCATGAGGCGAAGTCTGTTTCACTCCATATAGCGCGCGATACGCATACCTTACATGCAGCCGTTTTGCTAGTTTTTTATTTCTTCCATTGGTGCTCGACGTCGTTGCTGCTTTTGCGGTGGCAGTGCACGGTCGTTGTGGGCAATGGGTTGTGGCATTTTGTGGCTCGCGAAGAATGGGCATTACGCGCTTGCTCTACAGGCGTGTCAGTGCCTATGCCGGTGAAAAATGGCGCATTCGAGACTCCTCGGTCCCTTCGCGCTTTCACATATTCGCGTGCTTTCGGTGCGCGCGTTTCGTGAACGGACGACACGCAGTAGTATTGGCATGAAAGGACACGAGAGGAGCAGCCACTCTATTTCAGGGTTCGCGATCCAGACATAGCTTAAGGGATTTCGTGGGGCGCTTTTTCTGCTTCAATACCCAAGATTTCCTCTTCTTTTCTTTCCCGAATGTAATTTCTGGTTTACTGCCCGATTTCCTCTGCCGCAGACTGCGGTCATAGTATGACGACAACCAGGCTCTCGACACAGCTTTCAGGACAGTGGCTGGGGGTATCGCCATCTCCGCAGCACTTTATAATGGCTGAAATGCTCCTCGCCTCAAGATACAGTGGCCCGTCTGAATGGAGAATTGCACTTCAACTCGGGCAGCTTTCGACAAGTAGATCTATGAATGTCACCTATTTTAGATGGGATTGTGCCACACATTGGCTGGACATGCTGAAATAAAGCGCAGAAAGGAGATGCACGTGACAAGGAGAAGGTATACGTGTATACACAGAAAGTTCTGAGTGTTAACTAGCTCGGTCAGAAGGCATCGAGACACTTAAACCACCGGTAGGAATATAATTTTTGTGTGGAATTTCGGCGTATTCCGTCGCATATAAGTGTTCCAAGGCATGACGGCGCCTCCTATTCTGTGTTACTTATAACTTTGAGCTAACTAACAGACCGCTTCACGATCTGCACGGACACGACAGCCTACCTGACAAGCCCATTAAACCTATGACAACTTCAAACCTCTGGTTCTTCACCGTTTCCTATATTTTCGCCCTCTGTCAGAAAGCCCTGCATGAATAAATCTACCGCATACGGACTGTGTCAGATTTAACCACAACATGGCTGCTTTGCGTGAATCACGCTTCTTCGTGCCTTTGTGCTATCGCTGACTGCGTTTGGAACATGCGTGATGTTTAGTTTTGTGATTTATAGTAATAACATTTGAAGCTGAAAAATGGCGTATAAGTTATGCGCATTCGTGATTCACACCGCGTGTGAGCACTGCGTCAATCGTGTGCAGGTGATGCGCATGGAGACTCAAAAGGGCTAGAAACCCATTTAGAAATAACTAAACTAGCAGATGCAAAGTGATGTGACGCAGGTAGGATAAACCGTTTGCAGAACAGGCACTCAGAAGAGGCAACTGCTGCCAACGTTCATGGCTATATCTTCCTGCAGGAACAAAACGCCGTCACCTAATTACTTCATGCCCAAAAGTCTCACGTGCAGGTTATTTTTAACAGCGGAGCTGCTTAAGCCGACCGTCACTCCGTGGAGCGTCTACAAAATACGTCGCTGAGCGATGACGTCACCACGCGTTGCCTAGCAACCACCTCGCGGAGCGGCGTGTGCTTCGCCTCTTTGTGCCTTGACATGGGACGTTAAGGAGAGGGAAGGTGAGCAGGCGCGCGGCGCGAGCTTTGCTCGGGAGAGAGAAAGAGAAAATGAGCTCTCGGAGAGAGAGGGAGAGAGAGAAAAAAAATTGTAGCAGCACCAACGAGGCAACGCGCAGAGCTGCTGCCGACGCCGTTCGCGTTTCCCCGCGTTCGCGCCAAACGCGCGCGGTGTCCGTGACTGCAGCATGTGCCTCTGGCGGCGGCTCGGCAGGTTTCGACCAGCCACGCCCCGGCAAGTGTGGAGGCGTAGCTTGGCCGCGACGTCACCGGGGACATAAAGCTCGGAGCCGCCGTGACGGCGGCAGACCTCTAGTTGACTCTGGCGAGTCCATGTAGTCTTGACATGAGACGACCGGACACCCGAAGAAAAAGATCCGGACACCCGAAGAAAAAGACGGTCATCTTGAAGCGCGTCGCGCAGCCAAGCGAGAATCTGCGCGTCAGAGGCGAGCCGATTCGGAATGCCGTGCCTAGCATTTCCTAGCAAAACTTAGCCAAGCCTAGTAAAACCTGGAAGAAGCTAGGTCGATCACCAGCTCCGCTATTTACTCGAACCTTGCACCACTAGTGCAAGCTGCCCACATTTTTTTTTCTTCTTTTTATCAAATGTAATCAGAATAACATGTTTGACTTTGTCGCCTGCTGCTCACGTTTCAGTTTCGGAGACAGAAAGTTGAGATAAATAAAGAGTGGAGTTGCAAGCAGAAGAACGAAAAAAAAAAAGACCCCTCCCCCCTTCCAAAAAAGAAAAAAAAAGTTGCTCCGTAGCTTCTTGGAAATAGGAGGAGAGTAATTTTGAAGTATTACCCATATAATGTTAAGTGATTCTTTGATGTCAGACCCTAGCTGAGATATTGAATATGCTCATAGTTTCTTGCTGATGTGTCTTTGGATGAAAATACACCGCCGTATAATATGTTTACCGGTTTACTTTCGCTAACGACACACTGTCAGCTTTATTTTAGGACCGCTAATTAGAATAATTGACATAGAACTTCCATTTTCATATCAGATACACGATACCAAAATTATCTGCAGTTCACCTTTAGGGTCTATGATATGAGACGCATATGTACGTAGGTCCCAGTACTGATTATGCGTGCACGAACTTCGCAAAGAAAGAACAATCATGCAGCAAGTTAAACTCTTGCCGAACAGCAACGTTTGGTCGAGCAGCGATTGGGAAACTAAAAAAAAATATGTGCACAAGAGATGCTCACATATTGATAGGAATTGATCGCATACCACATAGACGCGAGAGGTCAGTCAACTCTGCTCACAGTACTTGTCTAATTGAAGTAGGCGTGTAAAAATAAAATATGCGCTCGGCCGAGAGAAAAAAAAGGCATCATTGCGGCTCACGTAATGATCTGCAGTACACGTTTTATCTGGTGAGCAAGCAACTGTCGTGTTTATTCCATGGAAGTGAACGTTAAGCTGGCTGCAGGAGCAAGCGGGCAATAAATGGGGCTCTGACTTTTGCTTTGGCCTTTGTGGCCATCGACAGTGACATCAGGCACGGAAGAGTCATTTGAATGTGAACGCCCGCTTTCGACTCATAGTTGTTCTTGCACGTGCTTTCGCTCCTTGACTTCGTAAAGATAACTCTCCTCCTATCGTTTTCACCACACTCGTCGCTTTTACCGCTGCAGTGATTCCTCCTTCGATACTCAGGGCATGCTACACGTACACTGGTGCTGTCAGCCTGCAAAAGCGTCGTGGTCAGTGTACCGATCGAAATACGGGTCAGTTTGGGTCGAGAAGACACAGAAGCAGGGGAAGTTTACGTTGCTGAAATTATAGCTTCGTTCGCATGACCTCGACACCAGAGGTTCAAGCTAGAGGTAGAGCTGACACAGTCCTACTCGACGCCGCGTTTGCATGCAACTTGCCAAAAGGATTGGGCAAGTCAACTCCCATTATTGGCGGGTTCTCACCTCGACACTCGTCACTCACAAACTCACCTCGACACTCGTTCGACGCAATCCTATACAGCTTACATGAACGCGACGACCTGTTTTCCGGTCCCGATGAACCGACTCGACTCGGCTTTATCGGTATGGAAACGTAGCTTGTGATGCCGCCGCTAGGGTGCTCAAGTACCAAGCCTAGCATTCTTTCTTTTTGTGGGGTTGTTATCCTTGTCGATTTCGGAAAATAACTTCCTTTTATGTAACCACCGCATAGTTTATTCATTCAGTACCGCAAATGGCAGCTTGATCCTTCTTGTTTGATGACGCTCTTTCTCTGGTTTCTGTACCCAACGCCTGATTCGCTGACACGTATGCAGGAAAAGCGACTGTGACCAATATGGTAAACGGCTATAGGCGCAGTCAATGCTATTTCTGACTCGACCAGCTCGCGTCGGATTGATGCGATTACCACATTGTAGTCACGGCAAAGAACGAAGCATTGCGTGAAGCGTGAGCTAGAAATTTAACTCTTTATCGGGTGAACTTATGCCCATAACAATAAGAAACAATCGAAGCACCACTATAGCAGCAAGCACTGTCGTCGGTCGTCGAAATCTGAACTTGCAGGTCATGTGCGTCTGCTATTTAATCATGCATCACTTTGCATTACAAAATAATAGTTGGTGCTCGCGTACATTCGCGACACTATTCGCGTCGCACGCACAATCTGATCAGACACGTCTTTCTTGCTATAAAATTGGTGACAACGTTCAAGAAAGTTCAGGTACAGTAGGCGCGTGTTCCCCTGATCCGGTGGCGTAGTAGATAGCAGTAACATCAGTCATGGCTAAAACGTTAAACGACGTACGGATTAGAGCACTGCACGGGCTCGGGCTTACCCGAAAGCCCGGGCCCGTGAGAAGTTAGAGAAGTTTTTTAACGGGCTTGGGCCGGGCTCGGGCACGGCGTGTGCTTTTTGACCCGGGCCCGGGCCGGGCTTGGGTTTTTTGACGCGGGCCCGGGCCGGGCTCGGGCTTTCTGCGAGTTATTCTCGGGCTTCTCAACTCTGAAAAACATGTATTTTTCGGTCTCGGGCCGGGTTCGGGCTGGTTTCGAGTCGGGCTCGGGCCGGGCTTGGGCTTAAGGTAAAGGGGTGGCGGGCCGGGCCGGGCGGGTAACGTAGATTATTTCCGGGCCCGGGCCGGGCCCGGGTCTCGCCATAAAAGTTTTGATCGGGCTCGGGCGGGCCGCCCAATGTAAAAACGGACCCGGGCCGGGCCCGGGCCGAAAAAATCGGCCCGTGCAGGGCTCTAGTACGGATGACATGAAGTTTTACAATAAAATGGTATAGATATGCGACTGGCCTCAACTAGTCCATAACTTCTCACTCTTGATTCACAGTTGCTTATACGCAACACAGGAGCTTATGCTGCATTCGGTACTACGGAATAGAGAATAGTATGAGGAATAGACGGCACAGTCGCTGTTGCAGCAGCGTTGCATTCGTGTACGAGTTCGCTTTCTCCAGCCCAGCACGGAGCTTGTGGTACCGTGCAAGAGCTAGGAATGCATCTCGGACAAAGAAGACGTGATTGCGGCGATAGCCGAGGCAGTGAGCTCCCGTAATTGAAGTCGGGCAAGAATATTCGCTTATCTGTCTGTTGTGTACAACCGACATCTGGCACCATCTGTATGTCTCGAATCTTGCTTTACGGGGTATTTCTTATTTTACCTTTTTTTAATGTTTTACTTTGTCTTCCTGATGTCCGCTGCTCACGACAGTAGAAAAGATGCGTAAATGTGGTTGGAGAATCCGGGTTGGCAGGAAAATCTGCATGAAACGAGGTTCTTACGTTGTCCCGTAAGCGTCTCCTGAAGTTACCGTCGAAACCGCTCTAGCGCTTTTTCTTGGCTTATTGAAATTACGTGCGTTTTACTTAGGGATATTAAGTTTTGATAGTGCGCTCAGAGTTTTGTGACTGCGGCCATAAGGGGCAACAAAGCGTTTTCTTCTTTCGACGCAATGTAATTACTCACGACCGTTTTAATGACTAGCCCTGAGTTTCCATCGTCATGAGCTATCGCGTCTGAATAAAACAGAGCATAAGCCTTGGTTATGTGTCATGGTCCGAGCTTAATTGAGCGTCAGCGTGAAATAATAATAGAAGTACAAATATCATTAGTGAACATATTTGAAATATACCGATCCAGTCGATTACGATTAGAATGTTGAACGGCTGTGGTAATATCGTTCTTGGGGAGATGAGGGAGCATTGCCGCAGCTTTCTGGTTTTGAAATAGCGTTGGAATATTATCACGAATTATTATTATTATTATTATTATTATTATTATTATTATTATTATTATTATTATTATTATTATTATTATTATTATTATTATTATTATTATTATTATTATTATTATTATTATATAGACAAGAAAGCGCAAAGTAAATACAAAAGAAAAAGGAGGAGAAGGGCACTTGAACAATACATGAAATTATAACGCAAGAGCTTTGCCTTGTGTTATAATTTCATGTATTGTTCAAGCGCCCTTCTCCTCCTTTTTCTTTTGTATTTACTTTGCGCTTTCTTGTCGGTACTCTCTTCTTTTTACAATTTTTATTTTTATTAATTTATTTTTTAATGATTTTCCCCCGAGTGTTTTGTTTTTTGGTTTGTAATGTATGCGTGCGCCAGCACTCAGACCTTAGGGTTGTTCCTGGGCACGTTAAATAAACATGATTGATTGATTATTATTATTATAATTGGCTCCCTTTTACGCCCACTTCCTCAGTTTATGTTTACTGATTTGTTCCTCCATTTGGCATTGTTTCGTCTACCACATTCGTGTTATTTGCATATTTTGTCTTGCACACTATTTTTATGTGCACCACTGCGAAGGCTACGAAGCTGTTCCTGGGCACTATAATAAACATTTGATTGAATGATTATGATTACTGATCGGTAAACGATTGATTATTATTATTATTATTATTATTATTATTATTATTATTATTATTATTATTATTATTATTATTATTATTATTATTATTATTATTATTATTAATACTAGTGCTACAACTACTGCTGCGAGGATGTCATGCAAAAACAGATCATGGACACAGAAAAAAAGAGGGGGGGGGGGGGAGGAGCAGGCAGCACGCTGCGTGAGAAAGGGAGATACAAAAGAAAGGAGAAAGACATAGAGGTTAATCAGAACCAAAAATCTGGTCTGCTGCCTTACTCTGAGGCACGGGGGAATGGCATAAAAAAAAAAAAAACATTAGATAATGCCTTCAGCACGCCGAAGAGAGTATCACAGTTGTCACTTGAAGACAGTCGAGAAGTGAACAAAATAAAACAACAAACTTATCATCTGCGTTGTCAGAGTGATTACACTTTGGAAACGCTATGCAAAATGTAGCGTCAACACTGCGACATGATTTTCCAAATATAAAATTTACAGCTACTGACTTTCACGAAACTGGCCCCGGGCGGGAATGTCATTAATTAAAATTCAAAAAGAGAAACAAGTGTAGCTTGTGTCGAGAGGTAGGACATCCATGATACAAGAACTCATCCAGAATGGCGTACAAGGAACCTTGAATTCGCTGCTAGCTATATGGGGATGCACAAGTTAGAAAAGACCGAAGGCTTCACGGAAACCGCAGACAGCGTAAGATATAGACCACCTGCACTCTTTGTCGGTATTAGTGTTTGCAGCCTATAATGGTAGCAGCCCTTAGTTGCAGAAGGTGAGCTGCAGTGCAACTATAGTCTATCTCACAAGTGGCTTGCAGCACTGCCGTAGGTATATACGAGGCGTAAACAGGCAATATCTTTGCGCAGCATAATATAGTTCCGGGCTTAACTGTTTGATTACTGGCGGGATTAGAGAGTTTTATTTTTGCTTGACACATGATACGTTACAGCGATAAGAAAGATGTTAGGTCCTTTGCGCATGTACGTCCTATACCGCGAATTACTGTGGAGGTTACCACCGGTACCACCGGTAACATTGATAGCCGCCCTCACCGTGATTACGCAACAACGTGGCAGCGCCCCTTGAAGCCCGGACCACCCGTTTCAATCCTAATTCGCGCTTGTTTCTGGCCCTGTGTCTTGACAGCAACAAATGCATGGCAAAATCCATCATCGTTTACTCTTATCTCACGCTGAGGACAAAGCGTTATGTATTTTTTGCCGTTATTATTGAAGTCTGCTGTTTGTTTCGACGTTGCTAGGACTACAGAGGCTGGGCCGAGCAGTAAAGTGGTTTGATTTCCACTTACCAGATGGCGCCACAGCAATAGCGCTGGTGATACGATGGCGATGCGGAACACTACGAAGGCCTAATTGTTTACTGCATCATTAATTTACTACTCTCCTCTATACGCAATGTCAGTAGTTCCTCGCCGCACTGGGGAGCTGCAGGGCTCTTTAGTCAGGCTGAATGACCCTCAAGTTATGTTCATCCGCGCCGCGTCGTCTGCTCAGCGTCTACTTGCCATCCTTTCGATACATCCTGCACTGTTGGGGGAGTGACGCAACGAATGTTTTTGTGTGGCAACTACAGGCTGCGGTTTAATGAACGCCTCAGAGAGGCGTCACTTAATCGATACGCTTCCTGAGCCGTTCAATACAGCCTCCTTAACCAGATTTAGTAAAGACGAATGCCCTGATCGATGTTTGCATGCGCCTCACCGTCTTCTCGGCGTCTATTTGGCGTCTAAAAAAAAAAAAAAAAAACTAAAGCTTTGTACAAGGAATGAACATACTTACTATCTTGACTATGGTTCGCAGGCCATGTGTGTGCCACACTTTTTTATGGCGTTTCACGTCTTACAGAGCTGACGCTGAGCTTTCAGCAGTGACAGTCGTGCGTCGTCCGCTAAACGCCCCCTCTCTTTCTCAGCTTTTTTTTTTCTCATTCCGTTTTTTTTTTTTTTTTGACAAGAACTGTTTTTTGCGACAGCCGGTCTGCGCCGCTCTTGTTCGCGCGCTCGACGCCTTAATGACCACAGGGAATGCCAAACTTGCTCCGCGGTGAACACACAAACGAGCAAACTTTCTGCGTGCGCATACTGTTCCCCTGCGACTCTTGCCGAGGCCGCCGCGCTGGTGCAAATGCCGTCGAGAATGCGTGTAGCTGGACGAAAGTGCTTTGCGACTTGCCAGGGCTTTGCTTCGGATACCGGCGAAGGCCGCGGCTTTCCTTCACGCGATGCTAGTATGTTTGTTTCTTGCTTGGCAGAATCGTGCATTCAATGCCGGCGCCGCGCTGATGGCGGCGTCGCCTGAGTCGTTGACTTCTCCCCTTTGCAGGTGCGTGCATGTGTGCGGCTGCTAACGATCTCCGGTGAAAGGTTCTTTTACCTCGGCGCCTTTTCGAACTGACTTCTATGTCTCTTCCGTGTCGGTCGACCCCATCCCCCCGCCCTTATCCCTCTTTCTCTCTTTGTTTATGTTGCTTTAGTTGTCGAATCATTTCCACGCTTTCTTGCGTCTCTGGAGGCCCGAAAGTGGAAGGAAGTCGGGGCCGTTACTGCCTAACTTCTGGGCTCTTTGTTGACTGAATCGCTGTTGAACTTGAGAGGATTAGTTGATCTCTATGTGTGCTTTTTTTACAACTGACAATCGTGAAATGCTAAATGTCTTTCTTTCACTACCTAATTTCTTATACACAAAGAGGATTCTGCAGAATAAGAAAAGAAAGGTGCTAGAATCCTCGTCGTATGTTATATATAAGAAGTGACGGGTGACGCGTTATTGCAACGATAAACCTCAGAAACGCATGTTGATAGTTCATGTGCTTTGTGGAACATCAGTCGAGGCCCTAGTAACGTTACTGAATGTCGCAGACAAGCCCTTGGTGCATATGAAGACATCTTGCCCAGAATGCTTAGATTCGCTATACAGAACACAGGGTGAGGCTTTTGCACAAAAAAAAAGTAGAGCTAAAGCCACAGTATAGAATAAGCCATCACTGTTAAATATTGCTCGCACAATGGGCTCAGACGAAGGCCTTGTCAAAGAGGGTTTTGTTCGTATTTTTAGCTCTAATGGAACGACAGTCTGCTTCGAAGGACAGATGTAAAGAGCTGAAGAGCGCTTATATAACAAAAAAGTTTTAGTGGCTGACGAATTTGAAGTGTAAGCCTTCAAATCATGGGCAAAATATTATGTAATCGTACAGTTTACCTTCTGCGGCCCAGCCAGCGGGATTCTGTAGCGAAGGTCAAGTACCAATAAGCTGGACAAGAATATATATTGGGTGCCTTGTTGTCCAGTCATAGTTCCCTTGGTTGTTTCTTCTTTTTTTTTTATGGAGGGCCCACAGCTGTCGTTGTTTAACTTCCTGCGTCTCGAAAACTTCTGTTTTAATCTCTGATTTTATGTGTCTTGAAAATTTTAAATATTTTTTCCTACTCTGTGAAGCGTACCTTACTCCAAAATCCTATGAAGCTCACTCTGCGAAGGGACATGACTCTGTGTAGGCACCTTACTCTATTCTGTGAAGCTGGTTTTCTTCATTATTTGTTGCTGCACTCTCCTCAAATTGTGCGCGGCTACGCCACCGTGACTGTAAAATGAGTCGCCCGTGTTTTTAACACGAAAGTGTTTTATGCCGGGGTCCACCAAGACTTCACTGACGTATTTCCGTCACGGAAATACGTCATAGAACATAATACAAAGAAAGAAACCAGAAGAAAAAGTTCCACAAACATGCAAAATTTGGAAATCGAACCCACGACCTCTCGGGTCCGCGACGATAGATCGCCGAGCGTTTAACCCATTGCGCCACAAACGCATTTGCAGAGAGCTACACAGACGCGCCTTATATATCTAACACTCCTCCGTGTACCCGCGCTCTTGCTCGGGGCGGTGCCGCCGCCTACGAGCAGAAAAGAGAAGTACTGCATTATGACACTAACGCGCACCGACAGTGAACGCTTCGGTGGTCTCAGCACTACGACGCCTCGATGCCAGCATTCGAAGGGACGCTGGCATCAAGAAGCACTACCAACGCCACCTAGGTGGCGTTCACCGTACTCAGCACAGCGGAGCGTGGCCTCCGCAATTAGCTCTGAAAATGTTTCTGAAGTTGATCGCGGAGGCTGCAATTACGACGCGCTGTACGCGCTGATTTGACTCGGTGACGATTCAGTTACGTGCTTTGTCTTGCGCGTTGTATTAGTGTGTCAGTTACGTGCTTCGTCTTTCGCGTTGTGCTAGCGTGTGCAGCGTAGTGCAGCTTCCATATGCACGACGGTTGCTCATGGTCATCGACGTTGGTAGTCGTGATGGAGGAGACGTGCCTCCCGGCGTCAGCGTGGGTGCATCAACGCCTAAGGGCGCTTTAGCCACAAAACACCAATAGACATTATATATCAATGTGCAATAAACATTACACTACTTCTGTGAAGACACGTTTCACTTTCGTGTTCTATACCGATTCCTATATAAGAGGGATCAACCACATTTTTTTCCGTGCCTGAACGTTCCCTCGGGTTGAAGAAGTGGCCGAAAAAAGAAATGACAGCCCTCACGCACTATAGTGACCGAGTGAGGAAGAAAGCAAAAATAAAGCAACACGAGTGAAGGTTGAGGAACAAAGAAAGTGAAATAAAAGCTGGTCTGGAATAAAAGCCGCATTACTTGACACTGGAGGCGTTGCCCAAGTGAGGAACTAGATACTGCGCGAGGTGACCGCAAGAATTGTGCTAATGACACTGAAAGCAAAAGAAAACAATTAAGTAAGCGACCGAAAGAAGCTGCAAAAGCGGGAGGCAACGCGTTGACCGTTGCTGGCTGCCACTGTTAACGAGCGACGTACTCAAATAACGCTTAGAGGCAGAGCAAACAAACAAAAGTGACCGCAAGGGCAGCTGCATGGCGCGAGGCTTCGACACGGACACGTGAGCATGAATTATATGCTGGTCAGGGTGAGAAGAAAACTGTGCATAACTCTTAAAGATGGAGGAAAACAATGAACAAAAAAAGAGCTGAAAAAAAAAGCAAGAAAGTGCTAAGAAATTCCACTGGAGACGTCTAAGTATGCGTAAGCATACCCCGAAATTTCTGTTTGCCCACCCGTAAATTTCAAATTGTCCCGCCCCCAAATTTAAGTTGGCCTAACCCCAAGTTTCAGTTGACCACCTCCAAATTGAAATTGGCCCACCCCCAAGTTTTTGTTGGTCCACCCCTATATGTCAAGTTGGCCCACCCCTAGTATAGATTTCCCCATCCATTTTCTATGGAGCCCTTTCTATCCTTATAGGTATTCTACGTGATGATTTTTTTAAAGATTGTTCCTTATCGCTTATAAAGCTACCAATCATCAACATTTACACTATTATGACGATTAAATGTCTGAAATTTGCAAATTGGGCATTTTTGTGCAGATACAAGGCATTACTTTTTTCGCGTGACGGACAGATTTTGCTGAGTAATCGCCAAAGAATGCTCACGCACTAAAAGCCGCGAAAGCGTCAGTGGGTGCTTGACTTGCATTCTACACATCACTCGCACTGTGCAAATAGCTTTAACTCAATTAATCGCCCCTAACTAATCAAAGAGGCACTAACTTCAGTTATCGTTGCTTTGAAATTTGCACAACTATTATTCTAAAACAAGATAGAACTCCCTCGAAAACTTTATCGACATTGTGAATAACTAAACACCTTAATATTAATATTTTACTAATGCATTGCGTGTTAGTTTCAAGCTTCTTTTCCCAGTTTATTTCTTTTCATAATGAATGATATAGCTGATTGCGTTTCAAGTTCTGGCGGTAATTTTTACGTATTGTTTAATGGGCGGTCTGCCGTGCACATTCGTGATTAGTTGCCATATGCTCTGAAAGGTAGACAATTACGTTGGGTGTATGCAATATTGATTGCCGCGTTTACATGCGGGGTTATTTCGGAGTGCCTAATTGCGTCCTTTTGTCTTTTTTCAGGTAAGGATAACCCTACGCTTCCCGTCTCTTTACAGCTTGTCACGTGACGACAGGTAAATGGTGAGCGCACTCGGTTATCCTTGCAGAAGCAGCACTTTCATAGAGTGACAGAACAGCGTGAACAAGGGCACGAGAAGCTACGTTCACTGTTCAATAATATTAGAGCCCTGGACATAGGCCTTTGCGTTGGCAGGCCTTCCGAAGTGTCATGATTTTTTAGATAAGATATCGCAGTGTTCTTGTCTCATTTCATCATACAGTAGGAGGAATCACAACAAAGTGGAACAGCTTATTGGAAACCATCGTATTAAAGTAAATTGTCGTTACACATTTCAGACCCCAGAGCGTTATAAGAATTCTAGATAGAGCCCCTGTATAACATTGTGTTATGTAAACAATCCGTGTAACAATACCTCATTAGATGAGTATAAGCACCATAATTTTACTAAAAATTGTTACAATGTAAGCAAACAAATAAAACACATAGAAGCTAGTAAGAAAATAGCCAGATCGCAAGGAATAACACGACTTACGTCAATATCGTATTTTAAAGTTTTTGGAAACCCTAATAAACTGCGGCGTTAAAGATGATACAGCAAAAAGGACCTTCAAAGTCTTGCTTACAGGTGTTTACCAGTATAGGCAAACCTACCATCAAAAGTTTATTGCTCTAAGGATATACTGTTGTGCCACCACTCGCTCGGGGTGGGATTCACAAAGGCTTACTCGTGCCGCCTCAGAATGGGTCACACGCAAATGCGGGACTCCTGTGGAATAACAGAAACAACTGAACATATTTTGTGTTTACGAGTATGTGCCTGGAACGTCGTCGATCGTCAACCGTTCCGGACAGCAATAAACCGGATGGACTCAAGGCAATTTTCTGAAATGAATATCCTTGGACGATGGCCGTGCGAGTCGACGGCAAAGAAAACCATGAAGGAGTTATCGCAACATTTCTGGTCGACAGGTCTTGGCGACTATTCATAGACTCAGTGGGCACCTTCAGAAGGCCGCGAAACTGTGCTCTCTCTCCCTCTCTCTCTTTTCGTCTGTTTATTCTCTTTCCCCAGTGGAAGGTAGCAAAATGACCGAGCGTCTGGTTAACCTCCCTGGCTGTCCTCTCTCCTGTTTCTCTCTCTCTCTCTGTATGTTGTGTTACTCGCTGGAAAGAACATTTTCCAGTTATTATTGCCATAGCAATTATATGGACACTTCAACCGGATTACTGCCGTCGGCGTCTCCGTCGCCGTCGCCATCGCCGTGAGGTTCCGTGTAAAGTCCAAGGGCGATAAAATCGTCGACGCGCGCCGTATTCCCCTGCGCGCTATCCCGGAGAGCGAACGCACGGCGGAAAGCAAACGCGACAGTCGCGCGAAAAGCCTTGGAGGTATGGGAGGGAGGTAGGCGGGGCGACGCTGTGCTGCGGCACGAAATGCGTATCTTGCAACCGGGCGCAAGGGGAACTGTCCACTCAATCGCCCACGCGAAAGCAAGAAAGCGGGAAGGCAGCGCGGTAGGGAGGGGGAGGGGGCAACTTCTACTCTGCCAACAACTGCGTTTGTACATTGCCCGGCTGTAGCGGTCGCCCGCGCTGTCTCTTATCCCCACACGGCTCTGACCTTTGTATGCGCTGTGCATTCGCCGCTCAGTTTCCGTTGAAGCGATAGACCGCACAAACCTTCGCCCGCTGCGGTGGCTGCGCTTGCTGCCAGCATTTTGACAGCCGTTGTCTGCGGCCATTCAGTGCGATCTATTCATGTTTCCTTGTGCGCACTGACACCACGCTTGTTAATTCAGTTAGTAAGCGAATGCGTCCAAGTTTATGCAGCCGATAAAACTACTCTCCCTACTCCGAATAGATCTCTACTAATTTGCTATCGCAATTGCTGCTTCGCCTTTCGAGCGAAACTGCGACATTTTTATATTAGACATTGAGTAAACAGAAATATTCTTCTATTGCTGAGAAGTGTCTCAACAGGGCCATATGTCGTCGGATGAAGTCATTGGGGCGGTTTTCTAGAAGAGAGAAACTGAATGTCCCTTTATTTATGTCGTAATGGAAATCAAGGAAAAAGAAAAGGCTAGACCTAAGATATAAAACTGAATTCAGTGAGGCAACGCCGGAAAGCAACATCTGCAGCTGCAGAGCGCATGGCACCTTGTAGCGCAGCCGATCCTGGCATCATCCATCAAATCGCGACGACTAGCGGGCACTTGATGGTTTGGAACGTGAGATTTCTGTCTTTCGGTCTACGGACCCGTTGCGTCTTCGTGAGGTTCTCAGCCAGGTTCAGAAGTTGTTTCTCGACGACGTTTCTTATGGGTTTATGATTGAGTAGCACTTCCTCTCTTTTCAAAATGTTTGTTGTGAAAATATTTTTCTGCTTCATTTGCTGCCAGAAAATACATGTTTTGCTCCGTTTATGAGTTCGAGTGCAAACGTTTAAAATGGGCAGAAAAGCAGTCAATGGAAGCTGGAAGTATATACACCCGTTGGTATTTGTTCTTATAACCAACCTCGTATTTGGTCACGGCATCAAATTAACATGGGCCTTTGAAATGTGTTTGACGTAACTTCTGCAATATATGGCAAATACTTTAATGATTGCCAATGTTCTATTTCTTAAATATTTCCTCTCCTGTCATCGCAGTAACTAAGTTGTTGACTGTAAAAAAAAAGTTATACCGTAGTACAGCTTTGTCACAACATACCTGAATGGATTTGCCAGTGATTGCATACACCACTTTATATATTCATTTCTCTCTGAGAAAGAAGTAAGGATACCTATTGATGACATACGGAGAACAGAGAAACTTATTTCATTATTCAATACCTAGAGAGGAAGTCAATGCAGTTTTTCTTTTGCGTAAGTAAGTTTGATAAAATAAATGAAATTGGAGCTTTCTCTCGTTTTAACTGTCTCACAGCTTCACCTTACGTTTCCTTTTTTTTCTCTATAAAATTTTTCACTTTAAATTCATACGAAAGCTAACAAAATCAAATGATCGCGCTCGATCAGACCAGGAATTGTGCACTAGGAACGCAATAGTAACAAGTAAATATTACTGGCATGGTCATGATATGCAACAATAATAAGGTGACCGGCGCTTTATCCTTCCCATTAGAAAGGATAAAAGCCACTAAATCTATTCGGCACTGATTTTGTGAAAAGGATTCGTTACCCAGATGTTATACCAAAATACAAAGGAAGAATAATTTCTCGTTGCAAGAATTGCACCCTTTTTGATAATTTCGAGTATGGAACTATTATCAGCGCCCATAGATCAATTCCTACTTAGTATAAGATGTATACAATCCGCAGAATTAATCTCAGTGCTAGGATATTTGAAACTAAACTACCTACGGGATTGAGGTTTTCATGGATAGTAATTTGTTAAACGCTAGAAAAAAAAAGAACAGCCGTGTTTTTCCAGCATTTTATCAGCTGTCGGAAATGCAGCTAGGTGATCACTAACGCGCTGTGCTCCATTCATGCTACAAAACGTGGAGCGGTATAGAGAAGGATCTGTGCAGTAGTTGGCTGTAAAAATAGTGACTGGCATATTCAGGAATGGAATGAATCTGTGTGGCCAATTTCACGAACCACTGCTACGCAAGGACTACCTGTGTTTCCGGCCCTTCGCAATGCACGGCTTTCTTTGAGGATAATAAATAAATCACTCATCTGCCAGCGATGTATCGCTCAGCTCTAAAAAAAAAAAAAATAAAAGACTTCTGCTCCGCAACGTCGGCAAGGTTGAGTACCGCTCGTTACACAAAGACAGAGAGATTAGCACCGTTTCCTTTCATGGTAAATTTCTCACACGTTGTTTACGCGCAAGCACTCGAACTCACACTCAAACTTGCGCCCACTTTATCACCTACGTATTAGAAACAAATGAATGGCCCCACTCATTATTCACTGCGCCGAAGTAAGGGTGACGGACTACACCGATAACACACCTATGTTCGAAATTAAACGTTTCGTGACGGTGCACTGAGTAATCGAGTGACTAGCGATGATGTGCCTTTGCTACAATCTAGTTATAAAGTGCACAGTGCCTACGTTCCAAGGCTTAATCGTGTGCGCAGGAACTAATCTACCGCTACTGATCACACCCACATGCGATTAGGTAGAAAATAAACAACCAGATGGAGACCGCACCGAGAATCGTTACTGAGTCAGAAACTCGACAAGCCGCTGCTTCAAAGTGATTAGCAATTAAAGAACGAAGTATAAATAACCATGATCCTGATTATATTCAGAAACAGAATGTTTGGACAGCTTTGAATACATTTCCAACCCCGCTTCTAGTGCAAGTACAGTATACGCTGCTTGCACCGTTTGGACAGGGTGTAAGCTCCGTAAGGAGCTCCAAAAGCGCTTACATGTCCTCTGAAGACGCAGCCAAAATTTCATATCGTCCACACAGTCATCGTGTCTACGATATCCGCCGACACAAAGTTCTGTTGAGCTGCACCGGCGTCGTACGAATCCATTGTAAACACGGAGGCAACGACTGTACCTGAGGCAAGCAATCGACGCGTCACCATGCGATCAAACATGGCGGCGCCCACGGGATAATTTGTGGAAATGGTCTATATTAAGGCGAAAGCCTTAGGTGTTTATATATGTCGGCGGTGCCCTTGGCGAAACTGTTCCGTGATAAAAATCCGGCAACGCCGAAAAAAAAAAAAAACTTGGGTTGACGTCACATTTCTCAGGGAGGCTCCTGTAAACAAAGTAAATTAGTGGCTCTGGAAAGAAATTTTGGTACATTTCGGTCTGGGAGGGAATTGAACCTGGGCCTTCGGGTAGCGACACGAGCTTGCTTCCCTGAAGCCCCGGCTGCTCCATGGTTCTGGCTTACTAAAGGTGTGCCTAGTGCGTGCACTAACATGCTGCAATTTAGGTACTACGTTAAAGGGACACTAAAGAGAAACAGGAAGTTGAGCTGGAATAAAAGAGGGACCTTCAGGAATGCATGCAGTTTTTGTTGGGTGCAAAAATATGAGTTATTAGCGGAGAAATTCGTAAACAAAGACCAAATATCTCTTCCTCAATTTCTCTCACCCCAGATTTGGCGCTGAAGCAGTGTCGTCACAGATTGCATTGCTCTCAGCGAATCAGAATGCGCCATGATACGTCACCGCTTGCGTAAACGGCCGAGGCGCTGGGCTGGATGAATCATGGCTGCATGCATGGTCGCTGCGTTTGCGTTCGCCGCGATGGATACCGTAGCTGCCGCTGAACCTTGCAACGAAGCGCTCGCCAGGAAAGCAGGACTGCATTTCAGCGATATTCAGTGAAACGGAGCGCGAAATGATCCTCTGTGCTCGAGCGGTAGGTGTTTCCGCGTGCGATGGCGGTGAACCGCCGGCCGCGCCGGCGGAATGCAGAGCTTCGTTTTCGTCGATGGGAGGCGAAGCGTCCGGTCCGCCAGGCGACGATGTTCCCGACAGAACAAGCGTAGAAAGTTGTGCACGTACTCGGTATGGTTATTTCGTGGCTTTATTAAATGACATTCAGCACTCACCGAGCCGCCAGTTTGCTGCTGCAGCCCCACCGGTAGGAGGTTTGATGAAGGTCGCATTGAGGGAACAGCTGCTCGAGAAAGGACTGGCCTCTGGGGCACGCCAAGATACTTCCCGAGGGCAAGATTATACACATAATCCGAGGGCGAGAAATGCAGAGAGCACACCATCGGTTTCTCCGGCTCTTTTGCCGTTTTATCATCGGCAGAGCACTGAGCCATTGCGAACGCCGGGGAGCCGGGGCTCTCCGAGCGACGCCACATGAAACGACACAATCGAGTCAACACTGCCGCTGCCCCTGATCAAGCGCCTTGGGCCATTTATACAGCCCTCAACACTACACACACGAGGCATTTTCTGGCTGTTTCCCGCGAAGTCAACGTTTTTCGAGCCACGCAACACGCAACCAAACACCGTAGAGCGGAACAAGCGCGCGCGACGATGCATTGACCAAAAACGAAACTACGAAACTATCACGGCCGCATGTTTCGCCATGCCATTTTTTCTTATTTATTTAATTTTGTGCTAAACTTGTACTTCCTCGCTTGAAACGGTTTAAAAAGTTGGAAAATGCTGTTTATGTACGTTTAAGGCGAATTTCATTTTGCATTTTATTAACAGCGATAAATCGCTCTCGACCAATCGCGACCGGCCTGCGTTTGTAATCTCCGACGTCACATCACGTAGTGCGGGAATTTCGAAGGGGCGTCAGCACCTATTCTTCAGTTTTTCGCTATTTTCTCGCTTATTAAACATCTGTTTGCAGTAAGAATGGTATGGCTGTGATCGTGAAAGGATAATCTACCATTTAAGCCCAACTTCCGGTTTCTCTTTAGTGTCCCTTTAACTTTTTGTATGTGGCGTTCAAGAGGCCGCCTTGGTGCCGCACATGTAATTCCCACTGCGGCTTGTTATGTCTTGCAAGAAGCCTAGCCCCGATTATATAACTTCATGTATTACCAAATGTGCAGCAGGCTTTCGCCTTCTTGTTTTACCAGAGTGGAACTGCCGAACTTGTTTTTTCTATTCTTCGTTTTATATCACCTTTCGCACTCTTTTCCTCCTTCCTCGGTGCAGGGTAGCCAACCAGATATACCCTCTGGCTACTTTTCTTTTTTCTTTCTTTTTTGTTGTTGTTTCTTCTCTCTCTTTCTCTTGGGGTTCTCCTACGTGACAACCCGATAAAGTTCCACTTTAAACGTAAATGTGAATATATTTCTCATGGAGAGATTCCTCTGAAGTTGAGACGTTGTTTTATGCACTTGGCATTTTAAAGAAGTTAGAGTCTGAGAAAAATGAAGGTGAGCTCTAGTCAAGGTTAAAATCACCATTTCTTCCCTGCCTTCCTCACTTTTGCTGCAAAATGAAGTTGAGTTCCAATGCCTGTGCCTTAAGCTGGCAACAAAAGCTTCCAGGATACAGTTGTCGCAAGAAGCGGTGAAATTTCATGTTCTTGAATCTGGAGCGAGAGACGAACGAGTGCACCGCACCTAACTTACATATATTTTTACGGGTAATTTAAATTTATACCACGAGATCCGGAATATAATTATTATCATTTCTCTTACTATATAGGTGCGGCGTTCCAGTTTCTAGCGCTTCTGGGAATGCTTATACGCTACTGCAGCTATTTCGTAATGTAGCACAGATGATCTCCGCTCATTCTGACGACCCGAGAGCCAGACGGGCCGCCGCCAACCGCTGGTCGGTCGGTGCCGAGGCTGTTGGCTCGAGTGGCGGGGCAGTCGGGCGCGGAGACACCGATGCTGCCCGGCCGACAAAGTCGCAACGCTTGGTCGCGCACTGGACGGCGCTAACGGTCCGTGGATCCCTTTTGACAAAAACTGCGCGCGTAGGCGCGACCTCGACCCTTCACAGAAAATCTGTCCACTTCTCCTCCTTCGTTTCTTCTTCACTACCTGGCATTTTCCGTTTATCTTAACAGCTGTTCGTTACTCCCTGGTTACAACGTTGCTATACTTCGATTCGGTTTTGTGTCATGAGCATGTCTTCTTTGTCGTGTCCATTGATTTATTTTTGCGACATTCGCCCTCCACGCGTCTTTCATTTTATTTCTTTTAGCGGCCGACTATGCTTTTATCCTTGTGATGTCCGGTTCGGGTGTGTCATTTTGTCCCTTCCGGTCGAGAGAATGGCAGCGCGCCGAGCGTCGACGCCGGAAGAAGTCAACGGTTGACTGCTTTACCCCCGTCCACCACCCCTCCCCCTTTTCCGCTTGCTACTGATTCGCATCTCCGTCCCGGTGAAATTCTCCCCGCCCTATATTAAGTTTGCTCACTGGCCGCAGAGAGAAGGCAACCTGAATGCGGGCAAAGTTCGGCGTCGCGGTCCCGCGCCCGTCGCTTTTCATTATAATAATGACGAATGCCCTTTTCCTTGCTTACGTTTCGTATTGAAAATTTTAAGTCGTATTGAAAGTCACGCTGTAATGTTTGTGCGATGATTTAAAAAAAAACCTGTTCGTATATTCTTGTGGGCTTGTCCGCTTACATTAGTTTTGCATATTGTACTGGCCAATGCCTTGAAGCCGAAAGAGAGTACTCACATCTACGTCTCCCGTTTCCGTTGCCATAAACACATTTTACTGCTAGCGCAGCAACTAGTTCAACCATTTAAAGATTCCCGATAACATTAGTAGCGTATTTTATTTATTTTCTTATCTATTGTTTAGTGTTTACCACGCACACGTGCTGTTGTGAAGCATTACCTTAAAGCGTACAGCTTTCCTAATTACAATGACTCAGTTTCCTGACCTTTCATGGCTGTGTGTTGCAGTCGTTCGAACATACGTTAGCCTTGACTCACCCATATAGTCTCTTAGCCCGCATACAAGCGAAGGGAAGAACGGGACACATATCCTTCTAACCTCTCCACCTGAGCCTGAACTGTGACGCTAGTCTCATTGTGTGGTCTACGGGAACTCCAAGCATGACCGTTCAGACAGCATGAGAATGATGGATTTGGCGGCGATTCTGTCTTCAAACGGCTTCCTGACTTCGCAAACTGATCATTTTCAAGAAAGTACTGCGTTGTAAATGCTTAAATAAACATTATTAAATTTGTTCACCGGCAGGATTCGAATACAGTACCTCTAGTACAGAAGCCCATGGAAACAATTACGTCACTGACGCATAGGCTAGCGAAACCACTGCAATTATGCGTGTTTGTAGAGCCTAATTGCGTTCTTTTATTTGATGAAATTGTAGAGTGATTTGAAATTTAAGCGAGCGATGGCATATAAAGCGTAATAAACGAAGCCACAAGAACGTCACAGACTGGCGCCACAGTTCAGGGTCAGGTGGAGAGGTAAGAAATGTTTCCTGCTACTTTGCTTCGCTTGTATAGGGGCCAGAACACTACGAGTGAGTCAAGGTAAACGCACATTCGAATGCTACAACAAATAGACAATAAACTTCAGGAAACTGTGTCATTGTAATTAGAAAAGCTGTACACTGTGCGCACACGCCAGCGAAACCACTGCAATTAGCAGCGATTATGCGTGTTCGCAGAGTCTAATTACGATGGTGATTTTTTGTAAGTACACATTTCTTTGGAATTAAAGCCAACCAAGGCAGATAATAGGTAATAAAAGAAGCCACAAGAACGTCTGAAGCCACGAGCACGAAGTTGAGATTAATCCATGTACTAACTATAATTCCCATCAGGGGCGGATCCAGGTTTTTTCTGAGGGAGGGGTCAGCTTCTGTCAATGATGATGATGATGATGATGATGATGATGATGATGATAGTAGCCTTTCTTATTTACCGAAATTTACCGTTTTTCCTCACGATAAACCCTCGTTTTATACGCTAAAGCAACACCTGTAGCCCTCCGTGGTGGCTCAGTTAGCTCCGGCGTTGAGCCCGAGATCGCGGGATCAAATCCCGGCCGCGGCAGCCGCATTTCGATGGAGGCGAAATGCAAAAACGCCCGTCTTCTTTCGTTGTAGTGCAGGTTAAAGAACCCGAGGTGGTCAAAATTAATCTGGAGCCTTCCACTACGGCGTGCCTCATAATCAGAACTGGATTTCGCACGTAAAACCCCAGAAAGAGGAAGAAGACCTGTAGCGAAGCCAGGTATCGGTTTCTCCGAGCTTATAGGAAAAGGACGTTACCCAACACATCATGTGCTTGGCGGCTGCGCCTGATAATACAGGGTGTTCAAAACTAAGCTTTATGGTTTTCTTAAAGTTAGGCACTGGGAGGCACGCGAAGACCACCTGTGCAAATAAGTTATGTGGCTAGGGGGCACAAAGTGAGATGATAATTATCGCTGTGAGCAGCCCAATTAACTAAAATTGAACAATTATTTTTGTTGACTGCAGTAAGTGGGTATGTTTGTATTGAAAACTTAGAGACAGTCGAGTTTCTACACAGTATCAGTCGGAAGAATTATTCTAGCGTGTCCGTGCTCCGAGATATCAGACTCCAAATTTCAATTGTCGTACTACGCAGAATAATCGAGAATATAGACGCGACAATTCTCATGAATTCCCGTGAATGATCATGAAGCTCACTCACCACTTCTGTGGTGGGATGGCGGTGCCATCTTCTCTCATGAGTCGTGTTGGTGTGTTGACTAGAGGAACGTTCTTGAATACGGGCGTAACGCTCCGCTCCAACGCAGCAACCACTACGCTGGTTGCTTACGATATGCGAATCACCGCGTATGAAGACTCACGACGCCACCTACAAGAATAACGATGTGGCGTAGTAGGCGAGAGCGCGAGCCAGCGTCTATCATGTTTTGTTTCCCACGCGACGTCATCCTTTTACACAAGGCGCGCATCTGCTCCCGTTTCTCTAACCACGAGACGCCATCCTAGGCCCGCGCGCTGACGTTGGCCGCTGACGTCACGCTCCCCCACTTCACAGCCGCGGCTCAAGGCTTCACCCCGCTCCGCGAGAACGCCCACTCAGATAAACGGATCCGGCGGGCTTGAGCCTCCTATGCTTAATGTACGACAATAAAACTGCGAAGTTACAATGAAAACTTGTAGCGTACGAACGGTACTGTGCTCGTGCTGGATATTGTCAACGTGTAACTGTGATCACAATGAGTGCTACAGTTAAAAAAAGTTGCCTATGCATAGTTCTTAGTTTAGCTGTTAGTTGTTATTATTTATATATGAACACTTCAGCAAGAGATCTCTTTCATTAAGCAGGTTGGTCGCGGAACCAATGACAGCCAATGAGGCAACCGTTGACACCCCAAGGGGAAACTAAGTTAATCAGGCGCGAAGGCGCTCGAGCGGATCCCATGGTGGCTGAACGATTGCAGCGCCAGCGTTCTCTCTACTAATTATTGTAGGAAACTCTATGAGTACGTTACTTCCTATGTGCCTGCGAATGTTTATTCCAACCATTATTAGATGGAAGTACAAGACTTACGGCGCATATATTACGCCGGTGCCGATACTACGCCACAAAGAACATGCGCTTGAAGAACTATAACTGGCGGACACGCAATGATTCGCTCATGCTTGGAATCTGATCTATAAAACAAAACCGTCCTGAAACAATTTTAAATTAAGCCAGTGGTAAAATGTGAAAGTAGGATAGGAAAGAAAGGAAAAGGCTCTCTCCCTCCACTTTACCAGCGTGGACTTCGTATACATGAAGTAGCAGGATGACATCCACAGTATAGTGTTACCATATGACGTGTTCGTTCAATGACTTGGCGCAAACTGTTAGGAAATAAACCCGTATGGGTTTTTACTTGTTTGAAATGTTGAAGTGCCCGAGCAGCCTTAAATTCTGTAATTTGTATGTTTCACAGAAAACACCCTTTTAGCGCCCTGAAATCATTGAAAGTGTGCGCTAAGGTTGTTCTGCTAACGAGCACGCCAATTTTCAGAGAGAGAGAGAAAAAAAGGTAAAGGAAAGACAGGGAGGTTAACCAGACATTATCTCCGGTTGGCTACCCTGTACCGGGGGAGGGGTAAAGGGATTCGACAGGAAAGAGAGAAAAAAAAATAAGTACAAAAAAAGGGGAAAAAAGGAAAGAAAAAAAATCACACACACACACACACACAGAGAACAGAACTGTTTCTGTAGGCATTGTCACGCAGTCTGCGAAGGCGTTCTAGTGTTGCATAGTGTCAACGTCCAATCCTCCGTCACACAGTGTAGAGTCACAATTTGTCACTGAGTTCGGTGCCAATTTCAGAATTTTCAGTAAAAGTAAGGGCGCAAGAAGGGTGTTTTGACATCCAATCCACACTCGAGGCTGTTTATTTCTTAGTGTTGTGGTGGGCCTTTACCCGCGAACCTGATAACTTGCATGCCATAAAACGAAGCACTTACTTCGATTGCGCTCAATTATTCACGGCAATTTTGGAATTCATTGGCCTTCTTGCGAATTCAACACTACGAAGTGCTTGCTTAACCTCAGCAAGAAAAAGAATAAAAAAAAACAGGAAAGTACAGCAACAAGAAGTATGTAATGATAGCCTTAAAAATTGGCTATTTGTGGCGTCTAGATATGCGTGGGAAGAAAAAAAAAAAACGTAGCATCGCAGATTGCGCCAGAAGTATGACTTCACTTACTGGCTCATTTGAGCAGGCAAGCCACACAGTGATGATACTTTTGTTTCATCCTCCATTGAATGCTAAATTATGCAGCACGAATTTCGTTTGCCTGGCGAAGAGCACTGACATCTATATAGCACCCCCCCCCCCCCCCCCGCCACCTCGGTTCGCGTTAGCGAATCTGAAGTGAATCGGTGCGGACGCCGGCAATTTCCCCTTCCGTTTTCTTTTCTCCAATCTCGTTCTCACGTCTTTACGCGAGTAGCGAATGACTCTCAAAGCGCGGGGCTTCGGTAAATTGTTTCTAATCTACGTAGTGCGAGACAAAAGAGTTCTCGCGGGCGTATACGATTTACGTAGTTGAATAGAAATAGAAGCAACTTAGGAGCATTTTCGGGAGGGTTTTCGGAATGACAAGAAACGAAGAAATGGCGCCAAGAATTCGCGCGCTGATCGCAGCCGGCGCCTGCCCAACGCATTCGCGGAATAGGCGCTCCGAGCTGAGAGTGCTTTCGGGATCGCGAACGCCCATCAATGACGACCTTTCTTTGGAGCTTTGCTTTCTAGTCTTTATGTTCTCCTTAGTGGTCCCTTAGTTCCTCACGGCTATAGGAATCGGACTGGCACGCAGCTCGTTCACTCTTTAGTTGTTGATTTTTCCCCCTCGGTTCTCAGGCGTTAACGCCCGCTGCGTGGTGTCGCCGCGCGTACGCATGCCCCGCGCTGGAGTTGGCCGACCTTTCTGTTCTTTTCCATCCTCCTCGAAAGTTTAAGAGGCGAGAAAGGAGTAATAAACGTTTGTCGGTGCCGAAGAAGCCGGGCGTTCGCTGGCGCAGCTTTTGAAAATGACTGGAGCCAGGAGGCTTTTCATTGTGTGGAGCCTGGGAGGTCGTAATCAACTTTTGTGGGCATATCCGCTCAGGTTCCGTCTTTCGCAGTGGAATTTTAAACGCTTTATCGGCAATGTTGGGGCGCAGAGAATAGTCATGAAGCGGTACCATTCGCATTCGCGTAATAGGCGCCTTGTAGGCGGAAGTCGTTAGACGACGACTTCGCTGCGCTTTCGGCTGTATCTGCTTGCGCCAGTTTGCGACACATAGCGTGCGTGGCTACAAGTTTGCTGTGTGCGTGACTGCGTACGTTTATATGTGTGCGTGTATGTACATTCGTCTGCGTGAGCACGTGTGCTGGATTGTGCAAATTGTGTGTGATTTGTGTGCGTCACGTGTGTTTCTTTGCATAAGTGCGTGTTTGGATAAACATACCTGCGCTTTTCTTGAGTATTCTCACACCTGCAGAAGCTCGATTTCTTTTAGTTAGTTGTGCTTTTCAAGGTACCCCAATCATCTGAATACATGCATCCACTAATTGACTGAACCGTGGCCGTAAATACAGCTTTCGCTTAAAAATACATATGAAAGTGTTGAGAATTCGCGGAGTTGAGGGGCACTCTCGGTAATAGTTTGCTATTGTGTACGCAAAATTTTATCCCTTTTCTTCACCCTTCTTCACCGTGCGTCGTTCGCAAATGGCTAAAATTTGGTTTGCAATTGTAGGTTAGTTTTGCATACTCATAGTAAATATATAGAATCATTTGCTAACTTCTAGTCAACCATTAGGATTAGGAGTTTTTGGCTGAGGGGCCATCACATAGCAACCTATTTGTCAGTGATGCCCTTTTGAAAACAACGGCCGCATGGAGCACTCTCTAAGTGATGATTGGTGAAACAGAATAATTCTGTGCGTCCTTGATCTCATCGTGGAGGTGTCCTTCTGAACATACCTACAAAAGAGAACACAGAGCCTCAGTACCAGTAGCAGGTTTTCTAAATGAGGTCTTGCTATGACAGGAATTTAAACAAACGTTCAAGGTAGGCTTCGTTTTATTAATTTTATTTTTTTTGCTTTTTTGCCCACTTAGCAGGTGCAGAGCCTTAACGTGTCCAATAATCGTAGTTTCTTTAGCCAACAGTAATTTACAAGAGCCGTGGATACAATTCAGATGCATTTATTTACGCACGCTGTTGCAATAAAACCATTGATGCAAGGTGTTGACTGCAGAAAACAAAGTTACATAAAGTGCTATTTTTTGTAGTCGGGGCAAATAAACCAGCAACATTTCGTCACGTAGGGTTCATATGTATAGCGGATCTGGACACACACAACATACGAAGCCTTTGTGCACAACCAGCTTACTCTCCAAAGCTGCTGCCGTGATCGAGCCTTCTGTTTGCAGCTGCCAGGGATGCAATCCGATTGCCGTTGGTCTAAAAATGCTCTTCAGACTCAGTTAAAACACCACTAGTGGTTAACACATTTCAGCCCCTTTCTTCCTAAAGACTGCGCGGTGTCCTCTATATAGAGAGTTTGGCCTTGTACCGTAAAAATAATATTAATTACTGCTTCCTCGACCCAGTGTATGCTGGTGCCGCATCTTTCAAAGAGAAAAGACAATTTACAGTCACTTAACTATCCTTACGTGATTTCAATGCGAAAACATTAGGATTTATCCAATTGTTTGGTTACGTCCATGATACGGGACCTCATACAATTTCACGTGTCCTTCATAACTACACCTTAATCCACCTTGCTCTAATTCGTAGTTACCTTAATCCACACTAATCCACCTTAATAAACCTTAATACACTTAAATCCACTTTAATCCACTTTTTGCATGTTAATCCACATGAATTCATCTTCATCCACTTTGCTTCACCTTAATTCACTTCACTCCACCTTGAGTCCCCTTAGTCTAGCTTGTTCTAACTTCAATTCATTTTCACTTTACTTTGCTCTAATTCAGCATAATTCACTATAATTCACATGAATTACCCATGATTGCTACCAATTAACGTTGTTATAAGATGTACTATCTTCTGTATTACTGCTGGCGTCATAAAAGACGCTGATGAGGTCACATTGATTTTTGGTACCCCTCGTGGCGGACAACGCCGGCTTATCTGTCTCATGGGACATAGAATCTTTTCACATTAAAAGATGAATATTTGGGTTTTGCACACTTCATTCGCCGCACTCGCTCCAGAGAACTGGCGTTTCTGCAGCCTGCAAAGGTTGCTTTGCCTCATAGGTTATGTTTTAAAAGTGAAGATACCCTACAGGAGCAGTCAGCGCAAACACGGTTGGCACGCAAGAAAAAAAGACTAACGTCGGACATGAGGGTGAGGGTACAAGGTGCTGCCTTCTGGTCGCGCCATCTGTAAGTTTCTGCAGTCTTTCACAGAAACTCTTGCCCACATTCAGTGCGTCCTACCCACCCACTTGATTCCTACCCACACGCATACGTATTCTCGTACGTGTACACCCGCGCCCACACATGGGCCTGTAGAAAACGTCATTAGTTATGATGTTTAACGAGGGAAAATATGTCAGGCAATAAAAAAAAGCTGATAATTTTCCAGTAAAAATGAAAAGCAAATAATAACTACTTGTTCTCTCTTGTTTTCAAAAGCAGCGAGATTATGAGAAGATTATCCGAGCCAGACGGCGTTTTCTTTTTCTTTTCCTTTAATCTGTAAGCGCAATGCAGTGTGTACTAACATTTTGGTTTTGGAGTGGCTCGACTTCTGTTCGTCTTTTGTTGTTCCCTCAATTTTGTCCAATTAAGCGTGCTTTTTGTTCTTTTTGGGGCTTACTCTTAAGGTTAAAAAAAGTAAACTTGTGAAAGTGTAAAGAATAATAATAACAGTAATAATAAAAGACGGGATAACGTTTACTGCGGAGTAGTAAAGCCGATAAGCGAGGCTTTCTCGCTTTGTAAGGCTTGCAGTCTTCCGCACTAAGTTGAAAGCCGCTCAAACAAGGCTTCGACAGGCATTTTTCTGTTCCTCTTTCGTTGGAAAAATAAATTAAAAAGATCAATAGTTAGGCATTTTATTACATGAGTAGTTGTGACAAAAACAACTTTGCAGCAGATTATTTTTATGTATTTAGCCAGACACATAAATTGCGTTAATGAATGAAGGCTGTATACGACGTGGGGTATAAAGGAGGCCCTTCTGTTCCCTCCGGATAAAATTTGCCAAAGAACCATTGCTCAGTCACTTTTGATTCTCAATCGGCGGTTCTCCATGTCTGGTATACGTTGCATAATGTTTCTTCTCACGACTGATAAATTTTGGAGCTCAGTGAGGAAATAGCAGTGATTTCGAATTAATGGCTAGTAAAATAATGCATTTATTATTTTTGTCTGGGAACTTCTTTCCTGAAACCTGCACGAAATTAACAGTTTCCCGCCGGTCTAACGTGTTCTAAGACAGGATGTATTTTTTACGAATAGCAAAACTCGAGAACATTTTTCAGCTATTTATTTTTTTTCTGTATGCCTGTATTGTGATTTTAATCTCCTATCGCAGTGCACCAAAATCTCATATTCCTTCTTGCCACTCTTGTGACGTGGCTTCGTCATTTGTGCAGCTGTATATTTCGGAAAAGATTCCAACTTGATGAGGTACTTATAGCCCTCGTAGGGCTCGCTTTATAGTCATAAATTCGTTATATTCTCTACAAAAGCAAAATACTAAGCAAGCCATAACTGATCAAAAAAAGCGCACGGCTGGCATGGAGAGAGAGAGAGAGAAAGAAAAGGCTGGTAGGTCAACCAGCCACGCGTCCCGTTTGCTACACTACACAGGGTAAAATGAGGTTAAGGACTAAAAAGAGGGAAAGAAAGGAGAGCAAATCGCTGTGGGTGCTGCTTCATCCGGAGTTGCACATCGACGTCAATGTTTTTCACTTGAGGTCTGTAGAGATCGGTTTCCGAGCTTGAGGTATTGATTCTAGGTATGGCTGGATTAGTATTCGCGAAAAAAAAAAAACCATATAGAAGCTTATATTTTGATATCTCACTGCTATATTCAGTACTCTCGACAATGCTCTCATGAGCAAGAGCTATGTAGTGAAGCGCACCTGCCTTCCTAATGCTATTTTTTTCTTAATCAGCTGAGAATCTCTTACTAGTACGGCCGATTGAAATACACATTTTTCCTTGCGGTAAAATGCCACAGGTGACCAAAATTAATTCGGCGCGCCCCACGCAACCCACCGTGAAGTTACGGGACATAAGACCTCACAATTTAATTTCGTTTCTGAAGTTATTTTTCTTGTGCTCTTTGTTACCATGCAGATTTAAGCACCGCTTTCCTTTCACCAAATGCCGCTTACATGCTGATAGAGAAAGAAGCATGGCAGTGATCCAAAACGTAGGATGAAGATACAGAAGTATAACACCTCTCCCCCTAATTTCTTGCTTGCATATCGACAGAAGAACAAAATTTCGCAGTGCTGCCACCAGAAACATTTGCTCAAAGAGGTCAAGTCGTTTTTCATCCTCAGCGGTAAGGTCATTGGTTTCTTCTCTGCTTTTAGAACTTCACGTTAGTACCATTCGTTGGCATGTCTGAGGAAAAGAAATAAAAAAAGAAAGAAAACAAACCAACGTATATAATGGATGGGCGAAGTTGGAGCGCTAAGTGCTCTAACCATTATTCATTTGACGGGATATGTGGATAAGGTGCTTATTCATTTTATCATTACCCTTAAAACAAAATGTAATCATAGGAAGAAAAGAACCGCTGCGGGCCGCAGAAAGAACGTTCAAGAACAAGCAAAATTCTTAGGCGAAAAAATAAAACTAGCCTTTCAGCCGGAGGAAGTAGAAAAAACAAGCAAAGCGGACGAAAAATACGTAAAGGATGTGAACTTCGAAATTCGTCGCTTGCAGGTGACACTGGTGAATCGTTTCGAAGTTTGACGCGCTCGCATGCTTTGGAAGCCCGTGCGTTAAGTTTTCAACTCAACTACTCAACCGTGGCGCCCTGTTTCGTTCAGATTTCTACTCTCGGGATCTTCAATCGTGCCAATTTGCATTTGAACGTCAGCTCTAGACTTTCAACAGAAAAGGAAGACTCTGAAGAACGGAAAAGAACAACTCCACAGTCTCCTACCTTGTCTAATCTTCATGCGGGAGCACTGTCCCAGTTTTCTCGCCTGGCGACTGCAATTTTTATCGCCGAAGATACTTGAGGGTACTGGACAATACCGGAAGAATGTCTAATTTTCCTGGCTCGCGTCTCTGGTGACTTTATGGAGTTCAAATCGGCGGATTTTTGTTTTTATTTTGCAGGTATCATGTGGTAATATATAGCGTTGATTTAGCAAGGGTTTTCACTATATATTCTGTTGTTATCTTTCGAATTCCTATACGCTAGCGTTGTGCTTCGATCCGGCGGTGCAGAAGTGGGAGGCTGTGGGTTCGATTCCCACCGCCGCCGGGCACCCACTGGTTCAAATGGGTACAAGCGTGCCCCGGCCTGGCGTTCGGCTTCCTTCAGGGGTGATACGCTTGGGAAAGGAGCCTGCGCCCTGAATTCCCGTCGAAACCAACGTGAGCACGGAAAAAAAGTGATGTCTGGGCCGCTCCCATGGCGGTCATACACGTGTTATACATATGCTATGACGGCATACGTGTTATAATATGACCGATATTTGTAAACTGTTTCTGCAATTTTTGGCGCAGTCCATGTTACTTTTAGGGCCGACTGAAATAAAATCGCTCAGACTAACCTGACAACTCTTATAATTTCAGGCAGCAACACGGACATTACCTTTAAATGTGCAAATCTTCACACATTCTCTGGTTACCGTGTCAAATGTATACGGGTATGCATTGGAGTTCTTACAGTATAGCAGACACCTAATGTAATACCGCGGGACATTTCCATCCATGTATATAAAATTTCAGCCAGCTCACGTATGTGCCATTTATTGCGTATTTTAAGCAAACTTGTGAGAATGCGACAGCACTCAAATGCGAATATCAGCATTGCCAGAGTCATTCTATATAAGGCATCCTGGACTTGATGAGTATGTTGTCTGCTGCTGTCTTGCTTTACCGAAGATATGGGCTGATAATTTCAGAAAACGGAACAGGAAGTACCTTTGCGCCTTTATTTTGAACGGTTCTATATTTGTTATTCTCAATAGGCAAGAAACTATACTTCATCGGGCCTACTTGTATGCCATCACAAGTTACAGTTATTTATTGCGTCGTAAATCTCATTTGATCTCTATCGACACAGCATATTATTCTCACGGCTTTAGGAACTGCTTGCGCTTTTGTGTGGAATTAAAGTATTTCCCTACGCATATAGTACTTCATAGCGCATTGATTAAAATCTCGTTTACTACCACCACCTGCATTGGTTTAAGGGGTCTAGGCTATAAAGCTGCGACACCAAAGCCTAACCAGGCGCAGCCGTCTATGTTCGATGCCCATAACCCACGTAATATTATGGTGGCTTTACCATAGTGTCGAGGTTACGAGACTTAAGACTTAATGAGGGCTAAAAAAGAAAGAAAGAAAGAAAGAAAGGACAGGGACGCTGGGAAGTCATTAATAAGACAAGCTTAAAGTCGGCTCCGTCCGCCAGACCGGGAATTCGTCGTAGGAATTGGCCCGACTTCATTTGCCTAATGCGCCCGATAGAGGAACGCTCTCGTGTCTCGCGAATCCTTCCACGGCAAGACGTATTATAAGGCGCACGAATGATCTTAATAACATGTTTGGCGCCGAGGGAGACGCCTTCGCAAAGTTTCGCTGCTGTCGTCTTCTCGGCTCTCCGCCGTCTCGGCTGTCAGGAAGGGCAGTCTAGCTCGCGCTTCGGCTTTGGTGGCTTTGCTTTGACGGCGGTCGCACGCTCATTAAGCGGTTATAACACGATGCGTATACGCTTACCGTGAAGTGGAGTTCTCGTAATGACAAAGATGCTAGTTGATTTCCTTAGCATTATACGTTATTCCCCTTGGGGTCACGTGATACTCTTCAGAGCCGGCGCCGAACATGCTGCTGTTGGAAAAACACTCATCTACCGATGCGAAGACGACGTTTGTATAGTAATGGAGCTACGTGTTCTGCTTCTCCCGATAAAAATGCGATCTTTATATCGTGAGCGGTATCCGATATTGTATCTGAATTTCATTTGGCGCACAATTTCGTATCCAACTGTACCATTCCTTTGTATTTTCAGTAATATGAATACACGTGGAATTTCAGACATTAGAACGTTTCCTTTTTTTGAGAGGGCGGTGAGGGGTCTTTGTTTATAGTAAGCCGCATTTATTTTCATCCAAATGGAAGTGTAAGTGCGGTATGCCGCCTATCAGTAGAAACTTGTTGCACGTCACTGCTGGGATCCTGAAAGCAAGAAAAGAAGGCAAACAGCTGCATGCCGTGCAGTCAAAATGCGCACTCGCAGTCCCCTCACCCGAGCGGTTTCAGCACAGTAGTCAGGCCTCCCGCACCCCATATTGCGTGCTGCGACTGCGGAAGCAGACGGCCGGTCTTTTCTTTTATCGTATCAGGATCAAAGTCAACGGAAGCGTAGCTACATAGAAGGCGCTGCTTACGCTGAGCGCGCAGAATATGCGAGCCACGACCAAACACAAACGGCTGATTTACGCGAGTGGCTAGCTGCGCACCGAGGCGCCCCTCCACTTCCACCGGCTAGACGTCTTCCTTCGGCACGGCCGCTGCCGCGAACAAACACAACGGCTGGGCAGCACACCCCAGAAATCACGGCGCCTCCTGTGCCGGACATGACCGGACTGTACTCCTTGCTCGTCCGAAGGCCCTGCGCGCACATCCTGTCTTCCGGGAGGCTAGGAGTAGACGCTGCGAAGAAAAATGTAGGGGTTTCCAATGCATGGCCAGGGGGGAAGACTCCGCGGCACACTGAAGCCGGCCCGTTTCTGGTGTTACGTGCAAGATGTTGTGCTCTGTTCTATCCGCACGCTCGCAGACTCAGGATCTCCGCGCACGCAGGAGCTCGCCTAGCAGGGCGGTATAGTTGCTCACATCCTAATCAAATCTCTAGCGCGTAAAGGATACAGTGGGCAGAAAAGGAAGTCCGGGAACTAGGGAGGCGCGCTTGGAAACCTTGTTAGCTCACGTTGCAGGCGGGCCGTGAGCTGCGATTGAAAGCTGGTCGCATTGTTATACTGCGCCCGCTAGACGCACGCCAGAAATATTCGCCGTATTCATTACTTGCTTGACATGTTCTTGTTCACCTTGACGACGGTCGTAAACTGGTTCGTGAGGCCGATTATTTCGTTTAGGGGAACAGTATTTTTTATTTCACGTCTAGTTTGCATCTTTTTCTGGCAATTCAGGAGTGGCGAGGTTCACGGTGCAGACGTTCCGCAAATCTCTCTTACCACATTCAGCTTTCGCTTCTAACAATAGTGCGTAGATTGTAACTTCTCTACAGTGTTACGTTTCTCTAGAAGGAAGGTTGGCCGTGGATTTATTTCTGCTCACAATTTCAGCAAAATCTTGCAGAGAAACTTGAAATGTAATGACGTGCATGTGGATACTTAGAACACCATTCGCACCGACAAATGCACAATATTACAGTGTGCTGTGACTCATGCGCGTCAGCCTGAACCGTGAAGCCATTGACCTCAAAAATCCCGCAATGGAAACAAATACCTTAGCTGTTTGCGCAACGTAGACGCGGACACAGCGGATATAATTCCAGGTAGGTGAGGAGATAGATCTAAGCATCTGAACCCGCCTTCTCAGTCAAGTCGGCTACTCCCACCTAAGCAGCCGTACATTTTACGAGCACCAGCTGGCACGAGTGACCCTGAAAACATTTATCACAGAGCCCATACTTGCGTCTTTGACATCACGGTGAACATGTGGTGCGCTGTTCACAGCGTTGCTCGATGACTTTACTGGTCCTTTCAAGTGACTTAGCGAAATGCGCACGCTACGGCATGCTATACACACAACAAAGAGGAGTTACGCTATAGTACTCACACATTTGCATGCAACGAGGTTCCGTCACGAGCGTAGAATACGGAGCACGAAGATTCGCGCTGAAGTCACCACAGCCGGTATGCGGCAAGCGACTTCTGTTCTCCCCGAAGTTTCTCAGCTTACTTTGCGTGATGACGGTCCGTGCTGACGGGCTATCTGATGGTTTAGTGCGCGAGCTAAATAATTCGCGAGGTGTTTGCTGCTGCCTGGTGCAGCCGTACATGGGTTGAGATATTCTAATGACGTTACCTCCTGACGACTTGATCAGATACAGTCGAAGATAGTGCTAAATTTTTGTGGTTGGTATGCACCGTTTGTACATGTCGCGGAAGTTAAGTTATGAAAGGACAGAATAATAAACAGGAGTTTCTTCTAAGCTAACCTTAATGCATTAATATCGTAGGGCATGGCCTACGATAACAAGCAGCCTTCTTACCTCATTTGTGTCTTATGCAGTATGATAAGCAGTACGCTGTGCTTTAATGACAGAAAAAAAATGAAGTCTGGAACAAAAGTTCGAGGCTTCATAACTCCGCTCCGGTATAGAGGGGCTACAAACACCTTATTCGGCAGCGGTGCACTCGGTCGCCGTTGTCATCGCTGATGGCACTTTGCAGAGCATCCGCGTTATGAGATCAACGTGTCGTAGGATCTAGGAAGCGGGAACCGACATTCCCTTGGGCGCTCGTGGTTTGTAGGTCGGCTGGTCTTAGGCTTCTCGGATGGCATGCGAAAGCATGATGAGGCGATTTGCGCGGCTGTATAGTTTGCTGAGTCTTATACTGTGCGCAAGGAATGCGAACCAGTAATGATATTTTCTCCTGTGCTTTGGCGAATGACCTTGCACGAGCCCATGTCGCAGGAGAAAGGATGAGAATGCAGCTGTGGAAGCTTCTGAGAGTTTGGAGTGACGGAACAAAAGGAAACGCTTCAGCATTTAGGCACAAAACAAGTAGTTCTAATCGAAAGATAATCTTAGTCTAGTCTTCTGTATGCGCTAGGCACTGTTGAAAGCATGGCAAAAATATATATATCCTTCTTACGTGGCGTAAAATTTGCGTGGTACTTTCAGTGTCAAAGAAATTGCTGAGTTACCTACCAAAAATCTTTGTTTGTTGGCGCCTATGACAAAAATAAACACCGCATATCCACGAAGTGAATGATGATGAGTGGCCGAGGCACCGGAGGATCATTCGGGTAACCGTGAATTCCCCGACGCCGGCAAGCGGACCCAGAGGCGGTGAGAGCGCGGGAAGCGGCGACAAAATGCCGGAAGCGTTCTCTACCTGATGTTGGTGACGCGAGCTTCGCGTGTATATATATATATACTGTACATGTGTACAGTATATACAGCGCTTATATAGCCCCTGTGCACCGCAGCACATAAGGGCTCCATGCAAATCAGAGCTACGGACACCGGAGGACGACGAGGAACAAGGCTCCGCCCTAAGGTGCTTCGCCCCTAAAAAGCATTCACTACAAATTAAAATAAGTGTAGAATTGTAGGTCTTCAGGTTTGACTTGAGCAATGAAACTGGAAAACTATCGACCGTGTCATTTAGCAATTTAATACGCTAGGCGTGTTTTGTACTTGCTGACACATTGTCTTTATTTTTCACGCAGTTTCAACATGCGCATGTACGAATATAAGCCTTCCTGAGGGATGTATAGTTTGTACAAAAAGACGTCTGCATAGCTGTGTGTCACAAGGAAACGACGCTTTCAGTGTCCGTTATGTTTGTTCTGTGTACCTGTTTTCTGTGGTTTTTTTTCTTGCTTTTATTCGGCTGTCTTAATGGACATCGCTTCTAGATGACATCGCATCGTGCACATAATATTTTATTGTCACACATAAGGAAAATATCGGACGTAGGACAGTAACCGATGTCCTCTACGCGCACAAATACACGCGCACACATCTTTCTTTTTTTTTCTGTAGACGCAACATCAGTGCTTTCGCAGCCAGACAGTCTGAACAATTGGCTTCTAGCCAGAGCCGGTGCCCCCACTTGATGCGCCGAGAGGCGTCTAGAATCTGAGCACTAGTGTAAGAAGAAGTTGTGGTGAGGAGGAGGCATTGGACGGGTATTGACAACGCTGGGTGGCATTTTAAATCGAACGTTCGAGCGAAATGTTGTCGATGGCTGTGAAAAGTTTCTTGGTAAAAGTGAGCGAGAAAGGGAGAACGCAGTGCCGTGTTGGCGCAGTGTTAACGACTGCACATGGCTCTGTAGAGGCTGAACGGCAGAATTAAATTAGCCTGCCGTATAATTCAAGGAAAACGTAGCTTTAAAATGTCACACATAAGAAAGACGACGAGATGCGGGGCAGTAGCCAACGTCGTGTCATATTTTTTATGGTGTCTTTAGCAGCATATTGTTTTTTCTTTCGCTGTGAACCGACCATGAAGGGTTGTGAAGAAATCCGAAGGTAAAGCTAACAGACTGAAGGAAAGACAATGTCACCAACGTGCGTAATGCCTTATCTGTTTTAGAAGTTTTATACCCGCCATTGCATTTTCGTGTTTCTATCTTGCTTACTCTCGGTGTTACGGCTCATCAGCATTCCTTGCTCCACTCTTCCAATACACACAACTCGTCAAAGCTCCTAATGTGTTTTCTAAGTTACCAACTTTTTATTCATGTAGAAGTAGTGTTCTCCAAACACAGATATCAGGTCGAAACAAGAACTAATTGACTTTGAGCAACCCTTTCGATTTATTAGTGTGTGTCTGTTGTCACGAAATATTTTATCGCAATGACTTGACTACTGGAAGAATAAAATGTTTAATATTAGTCCTCTGCCTCATTTTTCGGCATGATATATTCTCGAAGTCGACTGCGCTCATTTTGAAGTGAGGGCGAAACATAATTGTTGTTGCTCACTTCCGCTGCTGCTACAATATGGTGGGATAGCTATCGATAGCCAGTAGAAGTGGGATAGCCATGAATAGCCAGTATACCAAGGCTTAGCCAGAATTAAGGGAAGCACCGAATGTCCGTTTCAAAGAGCTGCATATCATTCGCTGTGCTATAGAATGAAGTGAAACGCGGCAGCAAGATATATTTCAACGCGCAATTCTGCCTAATAAAGCTGTAAATATTGAGTACGTACTATCTTTGTTTAATGGTACCCCGTGTAAGCCAATAAACCTCCTTGAGTGGCCTAGCGTACTAAAATCCGACTCCCCTTACTCTGGAAGACGGAGCGAGTGAGTTAGGTGAGCGAGAAGGCTCTGCGGTGATGAAGTCCACTGTTCTGGAAGCACCGATCGTTTGTCGCAAATCATCCAGAATCGATTGACCTCCGCGTCCTGGAAAACAAAACACCCTTATTCTTCCAATCGCAAGTGGAGGTCAGGCCTTTCAGTCTCCTCTCGCCTATAGATTTATGAGTGCAGTTTTACCGTTACACTTCCTTGGCTCTTTAGTGCTCTTCCGTGTCGTCGTGGATTTCCGGTAGTATGTTCTATTTTCTGTAGTTTCGCAGCTTACAGTCGTTCTTTGTGCAAGTGCTGAAAAGCGCTAGCTTTTCAGCTAACGCTTTCCGTACCGACGCCAGTGTGCGACGCATTACCCAGCCCCGGGGGAGACGGGCGAGACGATTTATTGATGCCTCGCCTTAAGCGGATCGCCCTGGTTTCGTGAGAATGCCTGTCTCTGAGAAAAGTTCGCGCTTCCTCTGTTTGGCACGCTTATCGGCCCAGTATGCTCTCCTATGCCGTCTCCCAGTGCACTGCTGTTTTTTTTTTTTTTTTCTGGAAAGATTTTGTCAGCCGCTTGAGAGCTTGAGCCTCAGCAGTCAAGATGGACGAGCAGCTGTGGACCCCGACTAAAGGGATTGTGGGCTTCGTGTCAGGGGTCTCTCTAGGTTCGTGCATTTGTTTAGTTCGGACAGTTTGCTGCGCCCTTTTATGTTGTGCCTTTATGCGAGCGCATCGAGCTTCCAAGACTAAAATGACCGAATTAAAGATGAGAACCTTTATGAATCCAGTTTCTAGGGGTTTAATTACCCTATCAAGAAATATGAAGGGAGAGAGAAATAACTTTATTTTGTCCAAAATGTGGTTAGAGGAGGGGGTAATGACTAGAAGCCTCCCCCGTCCCCCCTTTAGACGGCGGCGAAATATGAAGCTTATCGCGAATTTGCCCACATTTTTATTACATCTACTAATCAGTTAAAAAAAGTTACCTTCCCCTATTTGTTACAGGGATTCATTGACGGGTGGCTTCCGATGATTGCAATGAGAGAGAGAGAAGAATTTACTTCCATATCACAAAAAGAAGTAAACAAACACTTGTGGAACTTGCAGCCAAAGGCTACAGAGGTTACAATGGTAATGGAGTTTGATGTCATAATTATTATTCATAATCATGTCCATGTCTTAGGAGAGCACATATTACATTTCACATTGTTTGTAAGATGTATTTAGGTAAGGTGAGATGATTTATATCTATTTTTAGCTACAACGAAAGTAATCAAGTATAAGAGAGTGTTCACATGGATTACGGGAAAAGATCTGAAATTTTTTCTACAAGAACTAAGCGTGCGACATTTACTCGGAAGCCCGCTTACGATCTCTATCCCGTATAGTGTGACACGCAGCGAATGTCATTCACATGCCGAAGCGGCCCCTTTAATTTACCTTCACAGTGGCACAATCTGTTCGACGTGGCCGTCCTGAAGACGGACGATAAGACCAGTTTCGCTTACGTTCGTCGTGCTTTGAGATAAGCCGCTGACTTAAGCAAAGCATCATACTTTCGACGTGGTATCGACGGAAGACCAAATAATAATAATAATAATAATAATAATAGTAATAATAATAATAATAATAATAATAATAATAATAATAATAATAATAATAATAATAATAATAATAATAATAATAATAATAACGAGGCGAAACTGCACGTAGCCAACTCAGCGCCCTTCATGCTCGAGTGAATCATGGAACGCAAATCACTCCAGTCTAGCGCTTTCGGGCCGCTTCCGCAAATCGTAGGCCTACTCTGTCGGTCGCAATAGCCTTGGCGGCGTCGAGGCGAAATGAGGGCTGACGCGAGGGTCCTTGGAATTCCCAGACATGGGGACGCGAGGCGCTTGCTGGGGAGGCTGTAGGGAAGTGTCTCACATCGACCTGTTCCTTCCCTGGGGTCGCCTGCGTAATTAAACGTGACCAGAGCGGGGTCGTGGAAGTCGAACTCGTCGTGTTTTCCTCGGTTCAATCTAGCTTCCAATTCTTGTGTCGGTGAATAAACTTCGCAATTTGTGCACACGAGGTGCGTACTCGGGCTCCTCGCTCTCACTTTCTTTAATTTTTTAGAGTTTTTTTTTGTTATTACTTATCATGCTTATACTCTTTCTCTTATTGTGGGATGCGCCCCGTCGCGTATGAAAGCTGGAGCGTGCTAGCCAGAAGAAACGGCTACGACAGGCATGCAGACGTTTTAAAATGGAGAGCTTCGCTGTTGAGACGTCGTCCAGCCGGCGGCCAGCGAAATGCGATGAATCGAGCGCGCTCTCTTGGTAAACAGTGGCTCATAAATGGCGCAGATTGAAAGGTGCAAGCAAACAAGAGGCGGAGGACTCGCAGCCGTGTGACGTCGCTAGAAACATGGTTTCTGAAAAAAATTACCAAGAAATTTTGTTTTCATTTTGGTACCCCAAACTTACGATAAACATATCTGTGATTACACAGGCGGCCCATGATCATCTCTTGGGAAATCTGCTTACGCCATGGGTACTGCGAGTACTGTTTAAGCTCTTCAAAATATGCATTTCGGTGCAATGCCATGCGGCGCAGCATCTGTGCTGAAGTCGACAGCGTTGTCAGATTAACGAAGGAAGGAAGGAGGAATAGTCAGGCTAAGTTTGATGCTGACAGTAATGTTGTGCCACTTTCTCTGCTGCTTCTGACATGACGAAGCAGTGATGTTTTGTTTCATGGACAAACATTTTCAAGGTCTCTTTTGATGCGCGGGTCTTACAAAGCCCCGTCTTTCTAGGGCAGACTAATGCAGCCTTCTTTTTTTATCGCGATAGCAATTATATGGACGCTGCTGGCGCATTTCTGCCGTCACCATCGCCGGGGGCGATAACATCTTCGCCGTGCGCCGTATGTTGTATGTGGGAGTGAAAGCGTGCGCGGGTGAGCCGATGATGGCGGCTGAATTTCGCGCGCGCTAGGCTCCGGGGGGAGGGGGGCGTTTTACTTTGGGCGGCTGCTTCGTATGGAGCGGGCTTTATTTTGAAAGCGATCTGCGACGGCGACAGAGTCCACCGTGCGCTGTGTTTTCGCCGCTTAGTTGGCGTTGAAGCCAGATGCAATACGAAGGTCAATTCGCACGCTGCTACTGCCGCATTTCATCACTACAGCGTCTTGACAGCGAATTTCCGCGGCCATCGAGCGAGATGTGTTCATGTTTGCTTTTCCACGCGGTGATACCATCCTTGTAAATTTAGTTAGTGAGCGAATGTTTACTAGTTTATACGGCCGATAAAACTAATATCCTTACTTCGTATAGCTGCCTATTAATTTGCTATCGCAATCGATTCTCCGCCTTTCGGGCGAAACTGCGACTTTTATTGCGATAGCAATTATATGGACACTCCAAACCAGATTTCTGCCATCGGCGTCGCCGTCGTCGTCGCCGTCGCCGTCGCCGTCGCCGTGAGGTTCCGTATGACGTCAAAGGCGAAGAAATTGTCGCCGCGCGCCGAACGCTGTATGTGCGAGTGAAAGGGCGCGAGGGACGCGCGATTTCACGGGGAGTAAACGCACGGCGGAAAACAAACCCGCGTTCTGCGCCGTGCTCCCTTAAGGGCTGCAGAATTAAGCATCTCTTTCCTCCTTTACAATCACCACATATGTAGAGCGAACGTGACTTCTTCAGACACGCGAAAGGCCGGGGGGGGGGGGGGGGGGGGGGGGGGGGGGGGCGGGGGGGGGGGGGGGGGGGGGGGGGGGGAAGGGAGGCGACGTTTACCTGCGGCACAAAATGCCTATTTATATAAACATTGACGTCATACGGAACCTCACGGCGACGGCGACGGCGACGGCGACGGCGACGCCGACGGCAGAAATCTGCTTTTGAGTGTCCATATAATTGCTATCGCAATAAAACGTTGTTAAGCGAGAAGGTGGTAAAGACTTCCGACGCTGCTCGACGAGTGTCCTGTTCTGATCTCGTCGAAAACCTCCGAGCCGCCCCCAGAAGCTCCGGCAACAGTCACCAACGCCGCGCGCGTTTTGTGCGAACGCGGGCAAAAGGCCAACGGCGTCGACAACAGTTCTGTGTGTTGCCGGTGCTGCTTCATGTCCAAGTTTGTACAGCTGATAAAACTACTATCCTTACTCCATATAGCTCTCTACTAATTTGCTATCGCAATCGGTGCTTCGCCTTTCGGGTGAAACTGCGACAAATTTTTTTTCTTCAGTCAAGTGTAAGAAAAAAATGTCAGCAAGGGAGCTTGATCGTAGTACATATCAGTGCTCCTCGACGAGTCACTGATACACTGTTTGCAGAAACCCGCGATCATCGTGAAAGTTCGTGCTAAACAATCGGGGACACAGAAAGAAGTTTCACGATGTATAATTTCCAACTAGGCCGGCTCGCAGCATGCTGTCGTAGTCTTTTTTGTAGCGATGAAATAGAGACGCTGCAATGTGTTAGACTACAGTCAATTTCATATATTCTTCCGGCTTTCGGTGGGTTCGTCCTAAGCCGTAGCGAAAGTGTATCAAATCCTTTTGCTGAATAGTTTATGGCAGCAATAGAGTAAAAAAGTATGAACTATAGGAGAGGAGAATATACAATTATTTAAAGAAAATAAACCCATTATGGTCATCGTCGTCGGGTCACACCGATTCGGTCACCCTGTCGTCGGGCAAACCTTGATTCAGGTGGCAATGAGAAATTTTCTTGAACGTACGTCTGAATTTTCTTTGGTCTTACCATGCTGCAGCTACCAAATTTGTTGCTGTACAGCACAGATCCCAAAGCACGTTCCCAGAACGCCTTTCGGCATCAACAGATAGCTTAGTCTTCTGCTAGTTTGCAGTTTCCTGCGAAAACCACCTCTGTGTGGCTGGTGTCAATTTCAGTCGATGCTAGTTCATTGCATCCCGACAGGTACCGCTAAACCTTAACCTCATTCAGGACAGTTTATCGCTTGTGGACGATTCACCGTTCGCAATAGTAGTGTGTTTTCTCATTGCAAAGCAATTGTTTTGTTTATTATTGCGATAGCAATTATATGGACACTCAAAAGCAGATTTCTGCCGTCGCCGTCGCCGTCGCCGTCGCCGTCGCCGTGAGGTTCCGTATGACGTCATTTGGAGATGAAATCGTCGCCGCGCGCCGAACGCTGTATGTGCGAGTGAAAGGGCGCGAGGGGCGCGTCTTTCACGGGGAGTGAACGCACGGCGGAGAACAAACGCGCGTTCTGCGCCGTGCTCGCTTAAGGGCTGCAGAAGTAGGCGTCTCTTTTCTCCTTTACAATCACCATATATGTAGAGCAAACGCGCCTTCTTCGGACGCGCGAGAGGCCGTGGGGGAGGGGGAGGAAAGGGAGGCGACGTTTAGCTGCGGCACCAAGTGCCTATTTATATCAGAGGCTCCAGCAACAGTCACCAACGCCGCACGCATTTTGAGCTAACGCGGGCAAAACGCCGATGGCGTCGACAACAGTTCTGCGTGTTGTTGCTACCAAAGCCGCTCACCTTACTTCGTATGACATTGCTGTGTTGCTATCGCATTCATTGCTTCGCCCTTAGGGCGAAACTGTGACATTTTATTTCAACATCCGAAAACACCTAAGCACTTCTTACGAGTTGTAAATGCGAAAGCATTAATGTCCAATTTAACACCGCTGAGCGGTCCTTCAGGTTCTGAACTCCTCGCGGGCAAGCGAGAGCGTTGAGACGCTTGGCTCATTTTGAGTTGGCCTTACCGAGGTGCAGTTAAAACGCAGGCGGGAGCTTGCGCAGACAAGGAACGCGCAGATAACACAGGCTTCCGAGAACGAGAGTGATGGTGACGTAGCGTCACGTCGATGCCCTCTCCCCTCACGGAACGCCTGGCGCGCTAGCGGCCCAGCAGGTATTCTCTTTCGCCCGCTGTGCTCTGTCGAGGCGGTCGAGGCCATTGGTCGAGGCACGCTCGTGTCGTTGCGTCGCAGCCAATGGGAACTCCGTCAAGGCGCGCTCGTGACGTGGCGTCGCAGCCAAAGGAAACTGGTAGCTTAGGTGCCATTTGGCTGCTACAGACGAGAGACGCGAGGCTTTACCGCTCAATGGAGCATTTGACGCTCTCGCGCCAATAATATTTTGCCCTTAGCGTCTCTTTAGCTGATCCGCGGACGACAAACAACTCCGGGCTTGCTACAGGGGCTCTTGCGCCTAGCCACGTGCCTCTTAGCGATTCCCCTCTGTCCGCTGTCTTGTGCAAGGCACTGTTCGCGTATGATACAAGCACGTGTACATTTCATGCATGCTCTGCTGCTTTCGATGGTCGCCGACAGCCATGTACTTATTCCTGTGAGGAGACGCCTCGAAGACGCGTAATTGAAAACGCTCGTCCTATAAGCCGCCATCGTCTGGTCTCGCTAAACAGGCGCAGCGAATGATAAGCAAGAGCCACTAGGAGCGCCGCCGAATGAATTTACAGCTGCACAGAACGAGAAAGCACGATGAGGTCGCGGCGACGAAGCCCTCGGGCCACAATGCCTTTTCCTTGTGGTTTTCCCTTGCCACACTGCATCGCAACGCAGCCCGGCAAAGTGTATCTGTTTTCTTCGCCCAGCGTCAACCCCGTGTTAGGCTTCTTTTATTTTCTTTCTATTTCGAGATATTGTTGTTGCTGTCCGTGCAGCGTCCCGACGTTACTCTGTTCTTTATCTCTGTTTTCCTTTTTTTGTCTTTCTTTTCCATTTCGGCGCATGCAGCGACGACTAATCACCGGCGCCCGGTCGGCGGGGGCCTGTCGCTCGCTTTACTTCATCGCCGCGGCGCGCGCTCGCCGAAAGTGCGCGCGGGATTGAAACAGGGTTAATGAAAGCAATTAGTGGAAACGCCGTCCTCGTCCATTTCGCCGCAGCCGCTCTCTGTTCGCGCCGCCCGCCTCCCAGTGCTGGTGGCGTCTCGATGTTTGTTTATTCGGGTGGGCGTCGCGATGGCTTGCGTACAAGCGGGACGCATTAGCGAGCGAACCCCCGTCGGCCGTTCTCCAACGTCGGCCGTTGCGCGCACCTTTCATGTCTGTTTTGCCCGTTAGGTTCGTGTCGCTGGGTGGCCGCTGCTGAGCAAAGTAACTTTTAGTTGTTCAGGTCGGGAGTGAGGGAGGTCGACAGCGACGATTGAGAGCGTAAAATAGTGACCCTGCCGGTGGTGGTTTGGCTTTTTTTACGTGGGGTGTACGAAATTTGCCTTAGCTAAACGACCCTCAAGTTGTTGCATACTGGTAAAAAAGCAACAAGCAGGTAAAGCGGGAACGATATCTGTCTTTGAACGACAAGGCCCTTTCGCATGAAAAGTCAAATGTCCTGCCTCGTTTACCAAACTCGTTCACTGCTCTACATTTCATTCGCTTTTAAGCGTTTCCAGCTCAGAATGCGACATGCGATGTCCTTGGACATTATGCGTCAGCAATCCCTCATGACGAAATTTGTTTGTGTAGTGTACATCGGTTTCTTTTCTTTTTGTGTTGTCCAGCTGTTTGCCGGCGCAAATAATAGGCCAAATCAGATGGTCACCACAACACTCTATTAGAAAGCCGTGGCGCAGCTCAGTTTCTCTTGTTTTTGTCATAGCCCTGTCAGACAAATTTCATTTATTCAGGAACTAGTACGCAATGTACCTTGTTGCGCCAAACTAAATTGTTGTATGCATAAAACTGGAGGCACATGTGAAAAGTTTCACGCAATGCTCCGCGAAGTGATTTTCGAGTTCAGTTTGCAAGGACCGGCAGATGGCTGCACACGTGCATCTATACACGTTTATCTTGGCACTCGGTTGGTCAACGAGACGTAGTCAATAGGAGATTCATATTCGCGGTACCTCGCGAGAACACCAGGATACTTCTACGTGTGAGAAGTAAAAGCAACCGATGAAGAGTGTGCAGTATGCATGTCCTCGCCATTTTTTTAATGATATCACGGGAGCGTCGGTCGTGCGTCTTGTCAGCACCTTATAACAGCGAGGCATATAGACGCTCAATAGACCGTGCAAACAATTGTCTACCATGGAGCACCAGGATTCTCCTGAATATAGTAGCTATGATATTATCCATTCCGGCCGGTATCACTCGTGGCTGATTATTTCATATATCGAAGTTCCGAAACATAGCGGAGATCAATTTCCTTGCTACAGAATAAACGGTTATTTAAGAAAACCCATAAAGAAACCCAAATGCAACTCCTATATGGTTACCGCTAAGGTGTAGCTACAGAAGTTAACGCTAAACATTGTGATAGAATCAATCGCCAAGCGCCCGCATTCACAAGCGAAGAACAGAGAGAAGTAGTTTACTAATGATTTTAATGAAAGCTGAAGACGTCAGCCCGACTACATGTAAGACCTGCTACTATGAATGGAGAAGATTGAGGTGACCACTTCCTGTTTTGCAGGGCTTAAGCTTTCACTTGGATTAGTAGGGAACTGCTTGCTTTGAAGTATGAGTCAGAAACCAATTGTTCAGACATTTGATATTCATTAATCATTGCTTAGAAAAAGGTTTTACAACGGCATGACTCAACTTTACTCGCACTTTCATTTTTTCATAGATTGAGTGAGCGAAGACTAACTAATCTACGACTACCGTGGTATTAGTGCTCGAAGGTTGTCTTCTGATATGAAGTTCGTGAATATCATCTTCCCATGTGAAATCAAGACCATAGAGCCGCAGTTCTGTGCCCACATCAGACGTTATTCATGCTATGCGCGCTCTTATTACGGAACCAACAAATACCGTCCGGATTGCTAAGTCTCCACTTCCGCCTTGAAGGAAGGCTAAACCGTGTATCAACTACGGGGCATAGAGTGCTTACTTGAAGCAGCGGGCTCCGATCTTTTTTCAAACAAGATGGCGCTTGAAATCCTCGCGAGCTTTGCGAAAAACCTTTCCCTCGGACGGAGTCTTTCTTAAACGTCAGTGCTATGTGCGCATTGCTATGCTTGAAACATCCTGAATTACCATATAGAGAGGCTCCACTGTTCACTCGGAACTCCGAAAAACTACCCGTGCGCACAGAATAAAAAAGGACCACTTCCTGCTGTTTTCATCCAACCCATGCGTGCGTAGTGTTTCGGCACGCATGAGTTCTTGTGATTCAGCTATTCGCTGAGAACGCGTGCTGCATTCTATTTCTTTGACTTCAAGCGTGATCGAACATGTTGAGATGACCCTCGCGCATTTGTGTTTCGGCGACATGGCCTACATACATCTGCAGGAACCGATGCCATTGTATTCGTCGGATTTCTGCAGCAATTTTTAGTTGCCAGCAAGTAAAATGATTCGCTCGAGGCATAGGCATGCATCCCGGGAGACCAGTAACGGGCGCTACAACCCCAAAGCAGAGAAATAATTCAACAGTCTTTGGTATTCAATGAAGAGGCAGGATATTTTCTGGCTGTCGGCACCACATGCCATGGAGGTCTGGGAATATCTGCTGTTTAGAATGGGACGTTTAAGAAAAAAGTAAGCGAACGTAGCGGTTTTCCCAAGTTTTCTCTGTAATAAAGTTCCTTACTCGTATGTGACTAGACCTCTAGAATAGTCGGATAGGTAACGAATGCCCAAATTTTGTATTATGTGGTGTGTGTAGCGTACCTACAGGAAAGAAAAAAAAAACAATGTCGAGATTGTTGGATTAGATAGCCATGTGTTAGTCATTTAATGTTAGGAATGGACAGCAAGGGTATTCAAGATCTGCGCTAAACTTACCGTTTGCGTAAGGCTATACGGACTTTGTTTAAAAGTAAGATACATAGTGATCTGTATAGTATTAAAAATCAAACTGGGACAAAGGAGCAAAATGAGGAACGTCACCGAGGAACGTATTGTCACCAGAAATTTAAAGATGTAAATCCACCAGAAAGGAAGCATTCACTGGACTTCAATTTGTCAGACTAAAATGCTGACTGGAGTATTAAGCTGGATTTTCGTTATTCTCCCTTCATCGCAGTTTCTCATTATTGCACCGCCTAGTTGACACCGCATTTGTTATTGCTTGTCAGAAGGCAACAAAAAAGTAGTAAAAAAATTAAACCACCCACTTTGCTTCATACGAAGCACTATGCTAGTTGTGGCCATCGTCACCGCAACCGAAATTTTTCCTACAACTTATTTCTAAGCTGTCAGCTCATCTAACTTTAGCAAATTTTGTGCTTTTGCTGTTCGTTTTGTCTGAATGCCTCAATACTTGACTCGATTGGCGACTTTCCAATGCTTCGAAATTATTCTATTTTCCTTCGTCTCCATAGCACTCTCCGTCCTACAGATATTGTACGTACACGTGTGCCTGCATTTAGCTTCACATCAAAACTTTCTTGATCCGCAAGGCCGCTTGCTACCTTGTTAGCAGCGAATAATCGGACTTGCTAACCTGAATGCGTCTAATGAAGCCTCTATTTTTAGGTGAGGGAAATGGCGTAGCCCCTGGGTTTGGACAGAGTTTTATAAAGATGCTTGCGGTACGAGATCGTTGTATACTTGTGGCAATACCATAGTAAAAAAAAAAGTTCGCAAAAAAACGCGAACTTTCCCCCCCGCCTTGTTTTTTTTGTCGTAGCTACACCGCTTAGAGTGTGCTGTGTTTGGACTAGGTAAGAATGTCCTGTATTCAACAAAATGCACTTCTTACAGTGCTGCTTGTTGCATTAAAATTCAACGCTGAAACCATCTCACGATGAAAAATAAGAGATAGCATGGGGCGTGGAATACATAAACCGCGATAGAAATAAGCTACAGTGGAAAGGAAAGGGAACGAGCTGACGTAGAAAGCTGTGTCCTGCTCCGTTCGCAGTTTGCTTTGTCACCCCTTGTCCGCCTTTTGTTGCACCGCGAGCAAATTGTATTTTGAATGTTGTATTAGGGAGGTGACCGCCGGAGGACGTGACACAGTCATACGTGACGCGGGCACGTACCAGGCATTGCGCGACGGCGCTAGGTGCATCAGGCACTTCAAGCAGGACTTACGGTGAGTCTGCGAGGGGGAGCGAAGAAGTAGAAGCAAATTTTGCGTTTACTGTACGTTTCGGATGGGTAAAAACAGGACACAAAACCATTCATGCACGTCGAGAGTTAAAGCAACCAACGCATGCCTTATTCCAAGCGCACGTTTTTTAAGCGAGGTCAGCGTTACGGGTATGAGGGTGCAGCGCATTATACTACGTGTCCCTTCGGAAACGATGCAGCCGGAGACATGTTCCCGGTGGCACGGCAAACTGAAAATGTCGCAGGCGTGTGCCCGACCCAAAATTGTCGAGGTGATTCAGCGAAAAAATATCAAGATAAGAAAAATAACAACCTTTCAGATCAGTGAGCACTGAAATAAAATAATGAACACGGAACTTGGGACCGAACTTGCCGACGGTTCCAGGGGGAATCTGGGAAACGGAACAAGAGACCGCTGCTGAAGGTCCGGGAAATGTAATGAAGCGAAAAATCCCTTGAATCAAAGCACCGAAAGTAAAACGGTAATGGTATAGGGTCAGTCTAATATTTCTCTATTTCTGGCCTTTCTTATACGTTTGCAAGCGTGCTCAAAAGTGAAAGCTCTTCATTTTTTCAGCTTTTTTCTTCCATTTTCTTTCTTTTTCTTTCTTTTTGTTTGCGTGCGCGGTCCTTTAGCGTTCTGTGCTCTTATACAAGATGGAGGCCATGTCCATGAGACTCTCCCATAGTCCCAAGAAGGGAGCAGTCAGCGGGAAGAAATGACAAAGAGCCTCGAATGTCCTTCCGCGGTGTCCAGCAATCCGCGTTTTTTTCCTTTTCCTCCAGTCCTTGTGTTGCCTGGTCGGTTTTTGATTTATATTCGCTCTGTTTTCTTTACTTTTTTTATCTCATCTGTCCACACCTCTAGTCTTCCAATTTTGTCTCTGTGTTCTACAGTGCAAGTAATTCTCATTCTTTATCAATGCGCGAATATTTTCCTTTATTTTCTTTTTTCGCTTTTCTAAAGGTTCGGAATCTAGCGTAGTATTTCTGTGGTGGCTAGCGACGTTTAATATAGCAGATGTTCCTTTCTTTTTGGCTGTCTGTCGACGCAAAAAAAAGACGCACGTGAGACCAGAAATTGTAGCTATTTTTCTTCTGGTTGGTGAAGGCTTGATACTACTCAAGAAGCCAGGAAAAGAAACGTACGAGGAAAAGAAGTAAAGTTCAGGATGGCGGTGGCGTGATTCAGGTTCACTATACCAGGATATTTTTGTTCTCTAATCCGGCTCCAATCAAGCGTGTTCAGTCGCGAGTGGAGTCAGTCTCTTGGCACTGGCCGTCTGGCTAGCCATTTGGGAAGTGGATCCAGTTCGACTTGGATTTGGATTCTGACAGGTTATTTCTTTCTCTTGTGCTCTGTTCTCCAATCACTGTTTTGTGTGTCGCGTTGTCATATGAGTCTGCTTCTTGTTCTTCATTCATCCCAAAGCATAAGCTCTAGTTGTTGCTTTGGTGTGAGGGACGCTGCAAGTGTAGGCTATAGTCTTAATTCGCAGATCAGATGAAGCATTCGTAGCAGAGTTTGGTGAGGGAGTAAGTTTTGGTATCAATACATCTAAAAATTTCCAACTGTTATCGCGTGCCCCAAAGTAACTTTTTTTCAGAGTATTCAGCAGCTTGTTGTTCGCCGTTGTGGGAAGTGGATGTTCTTGTTTTTTTCGATCGATAATATGCAGGGAGTGAATTGGCAGAACCTGGTAGCGGGTTCTGGCAGTGGTTGAGATCATTTGCTGAAAGGTATACTAACGGGCGCAGGTACTTGCTTGTGTTCTGCCCCCCTCCCCTCCCTAATTTTTAAGCGTTGTTTTCAAACAATCGAAAAGAAAGCACGTTGTTCAGAGTTGTTCATAATCATTCGTGAAAGGTGAAAGTCGGAAGTCTTCTGACACATGCTTTTGTCTTATTTTACCCGCGTGGATAGCGCCTTCAACGCACATGACATATGCAGTCAAATTTGCAGTTGATTCAGGCATGAGAGCGGCGTGTTATCTGGCCATAACTTTGAAATTTTCTGTGTTACATCCAGATGCTGTTTAGGAGTTAGAATTTTTGATCGACGTTAGCTTGAGAATCGCAATGTGACGCATTTGTAGTGGAAACACTCTTATATCTGTAACACTCCTATTCCCAGGAGAGAGAGGGAAAGAGTGAGAAGAGGTTGCAATAACATGCGAGCGCTAGATAGACATACATTAGTATTCGCGTCTGTACGATAAAATAGTAATACTCTTTCAGTGAAGCGACGAGTAATACTGTATTGACTATGGTCCATATATCTCAAAGAATGAAGAACTTCTGCAGCGATGCATCTAAATAATTAAAAGCATGGAAAATTCACAATTCCGAATGTCTGAGTGACAAAGGGTTACAGCAAGTTGTGCATACATAAAAAAAATATACTGAAATAGGAACGAGCTCCCTCTTATACGAAACATAATTGTGCTTACTAGGGACAAGCGCTGCGCTTCAACTGGAAGCTACGAGACCGAGGAAACAGCACGGGCTCTCCTTTAGCATAACATTTTTATGCTGCTGAAAGTAGGTGACATGAAATGATGATATCCCTAAAATTGATGTAGGAGAGAGGCACCAAACAAAGTGATGCATCGAGGAGAAAGAAAGAAATAAGGCATTGATAAACACTGGCTGGCCACTCTGGTAAACAAGATCGCTTTCGTGATCCTAGACTCCCTTTCGTGCTCAGCGTATACGGCTCCCTCTGGAAGCCGTATGGAAGTGGTCTCGCGAAGCGAAGCAATCAGGAACGCTCGCTTTCAACCTCATGTAAGGCGGGAAAGTGGTCGAGTGAGCTACCTTCCGATGAACAACCGTACTCCAAAAGCAAGGAAATCACTGCGCAAAACCATCGGAGGGCGGATGTTTATATCGTGTTCCATAGGGTAGATGCACTCCGATGGCAGACAAATGGTTCTCCTATCGGTCACGCACGGAAACGCGTTGAGGGCGGCTTGGAAACCGGAGGACAGCGGAAAGTTCGCTATGGCCACGCTTTTTCGTCCACCTCTCTAACGATGCGAATCAGTGCATCGGTCCCTTGAACAGCAAAAGCCTTGGCTGACTGAGCCCCGCTTTTATTTCACGTTACAAAAGTTGATCGAAAGCACTCAGCGCAGTGAGATGAAAATGCTATATGCGGTGCTGTTTTGACCTTATTTTTGAGAGGGCCCGCGAGGCTGTCCACTTTCGTGCATTTTCAGTGCTGCTTTGTAGGTTTGGCTTATGGCTTTGCACACATGTAGCACGAGGGAAGCGATAAATGATACTGCTCTCCGCGCAGTTTTATATCCTTCCGTTTTTCAGTACCGGTGTTTGTGCCGTCTAACGATTCGGAAGAACGGCTTCATTAAGAGTTTCTGAAATGAACAGTGGTTGCGCCACAACTGGTGGGTACTGTAGTCACCCTTTCGGACAAACTCGCCTCTTTCTTCAGGGTTTGTTAAACGACAGATTAAAAGTAGTGGATATTTAAAACTTATAATTGACTCAACCAGGGAGGTAATTCTGCAGAAATATTTAGCGGCGAATCATCAGCCTTTCAAGACAGTAACGCAGACCGCAGTTTTCATGTCACCGGGTCAGCTTCAATTCAGCGCATGTTCTGTTGTTTAAGCGAACGTGTAAGCTTTTCCTCAGGATGAAAATTAGCCGTGATGGACAGCTCCTCACGGTAGCCAAACGCTGATGCCATTAGTGAATGCGTTTTCAGTTCTGATGCTTCAATTTTGCAGTCGACTTCTGGGGGGGGTATTCTGTAAGTGTCCATCCAGTTCACATCTCCATTTTGCCTGCTGCTGATCTTCTGATTGACTGGGCTGAGGTATGCATAATTAAGAGAGGCGCCCTCAGCCAATAAGCACTTCAGCAGCAGATGAAATGCACATCTCCACTAGGTGAACTTTTACAGAATACACCCCTTGCTCTCTGGTGATTGGTTAACTTGACCAACCTTTTAATTGGACAGTGTAAAAAGGTCCTGACAGAGGGAAATAACTTCAAGCACTTTTCCTAACTCCAACCCAAATAAAGCGGAAGTTGGCTGCAGTACTTACAAGGCCGCACGCAGCGAACACTGTACTATGTAAGTCAGGAAATCGCGGCCCTGAATATCTGAGGCGTTGCTTTGCCGCTCGCCTTTCCTTTCGCCCCTGTACGTAATGCTACTGACGCTAACGCTTCGTTTACGTTTGCTATTCCCTGCCATTACTGTACCCGCGCTCACTGCCGCATTCCAGCATGATAGCGTTTACTGCTACGCGAGGCCAGCGCTCGGCGGTGTTAGTGGGTGCGCCTTTGGATATATGTGCAGCTTTGGTGCGGGTGGACGGTTGCCATGACCTGCGATGTTCTCCCGGGTCCTGCTTATGTGTGCGCGCTGCTGGTAGCATCTGCTCGAAACGGCCTGCCTTGCCGGGCAAACACTTGCGGCTTGTTGGCATACGTTAGGTCTTGCTGAGCTGTGACTCCTAACCACATCGTCTCAGTGCCTTCATTAGGTTGTTTTTTTCTATTTGTCTCTGTGTTTTTGCTGCATTTGACTTGCGTTATATGCCGCTGTTTTCTTGCAGCAGAGAAGGGTGGCTTTTGCCTTGCGCAGGGCAACACTTCTCTTGCAACAGAGTAAAAGATCGAGCACTATTATCAGCCGGGAGATGAGTCTATGACGGGTTGTTCTTATTTTTTTTTTTGTGTGTGTGTTCTACGACTTGAAGAAAAAGTGTAATTATATGAAGTTTCTATAAATGTCGAGCAGCATGTGGAGTATCATGCCTGTTAGTTCATCTAAAATATATTTTTCTGACAAGTAATCTGACTGTAAGAGCAGAAAAAAAGATGTCGGACCTTGATAGTCTAAGAATCACGCCATTATTTTATCTTCTTATGGAAGGACGCTGTGCCAAAAGCAAAAACGGCCGGTCTTCCTGCCTTGTTTGTTAGGTATGTAGAACGTGCTGTGATTTTATTATGTTGCATTTTTCATGGCTTCAAATACAGATGTAGATGGTAGTTTCAACATTATCTTCGAACCTAAAAGCTCTAAGAAAACAATCTAACACTTTGCTTTTGATCCCTCTTTGAATTCGGTTTAATAAGTTCGCACATAGCTGCCTGTCATAATAATCGCTTTGATGCTCACGAATACTACGCCATTCTTCGCCAGTGACTCTCAAAACATCAGGGTAAGCCGCAGTTAGTCTTCAGCTGTCACGAACAACGGTAAGACAATATCTGTAGCTTCACTTGCTACCGCTTCTGATCCATTCTTCTCCCAGTCATTCTTCTTCCAGTCTGCCGCTGCACCGTTTTGAAGAGCACAGTTTTATAACACTTAAACAAATGTGCTTTTTACAACATTAGTGGTGACGTATGAGTTTGCAAATTGTAGCAGAACGTAGCTTGAGTGCCCCTTCTTTGGCTGCGAACTGCTGAGTAGCTGAAATGTTTCACTTCATCAATGATAACCATTCATTCATTTAAAAATGTATAATTGGGGAGAAGCCGGCGACATACTGTGCTTGTTACCAATATTTTCTACCTATAATAAATAAATCACTGGCTATGTTTTTTCAGCACGTCGGCGGTTACTGAATGATCCGGAACAGTGTTATATTGCGCTCTGGGAGCAATATTATGCGCATACGTATTATTTGATTACTCTGAAAGAATTGTAGTATCTATTGTTTGCAAATAAAACATCACGCTGTGGCATTGAAGTCGGCATTACTAAATGACAAACTTTCTGTGCTTACGTGGCACCACAGGTATAAGGAGGGTGCCATTTTTTAAGCCGTATTCTAGAATGCGCAACACAACAAGGCTGCGTTCGTGCAATTTCTCTGAGAGCACTGACGGTGGCTTCAACAGATTGTGGTCTCTAAACAGATCTCATACAAACAACAGGGATTGTCTAACTTGCGACTATGTCAAACTTCTCGCCTCTTTCTTTTGGCCTTTTCCTCCCATCTTACCTCTCCACCTTTTTATTGCAAATGATCTTAATCAGGCCCGGTGAGATACTTGCTGCGCCTCAGATATTGGTTCATTCATTACATTTTTTTGTAATCATTCGCTTGTTGTTTATTGTACACTGATTAACCAGTTAACGTACTCCATCCATCTGTGGTCAAGCAAACCACTCCTGTTGGCTTTTGCTTTCTATGAGGACAATGGCGCGTGACGGAAAAGCGTAGAGATAACGAAAAATCACTAAGGACTGAAGTCGAAAAAAAAAACGTCAATATCGGCCGGGTGGAAAAAGGCTTTGATCATGGAGCCAAAGTTTTCCCCTGTACACAAGGACATGCAAAGAAGCATCGTAATACGCAGCCAGAAGTCACGCGCTACACATCTAATACCTTGATACATAAATTAGAATGCAGAGGTGAGTGCTTTTTATGCTGTTAGCGCATACATGTGGGAAGTATGTGGACGTTATATCCGCGCACTGCCCTTTGGAGCCAAGCCAAGCAACTATCGAGCTCACTTCCATGCTCCAGAAATCGATTTATAACTTTATCTGCAACCAATACAATGAAGATAGCTGCATTTTGTAAGAGAGTAATACGAAAGCGCTCCTCATTGGTGTATAAATGAGGAACTTGATGCCGCTCTATGGTCAATCTTGCAATGGCGTTGACTTCGCTCTGCTTATCCCAATGTTCATTTGTGTTTCTAATAGCGGAAACATTTCCAGCAATACGTGACGTCACCAAACATAGGTGGCTTGGAAGTAAGCCGACAGTTGAAACCTAACGTAACTGGCTTCTACGGTGCTCAAACTTGATTTGAAATGCTGCGGAGCCCTCCCGAGATTGGAACCACAAGAAACCTGGCCCATCCGAACGTACTGGCTGCTCCCAGAGCAATCGAAGTACCGACGTGATTTAGGTTCAGTGGCGTCTGGGTCTCACTCCCATCTCGAAGGTGAGAGCGCCTCCAAGCGATATGAGCTGAAGCACGGCACTCCGTCAAAGCTGCGCTCTACACAATGGCCACTTCTGTTACTCCACATCAGACACGTCAATAGGCTTTTGCGCCGTTCGAGTCCAGGCAAATTGACGCATTATCCAGACAAGGGACGCAGCTCGACAGCGATAACTCAGACTGAGAGTCGTTGAGGTATAAAGTTTATCTCTGAATGAGGTTCGAATGAGTGATTCTTCGAAGGAAGAATGAAGTATTTCTGAATGAACCAGGCGAAAGTGTTTCGAGTGCTCTATTTCAAATATTGCTGAATCTAAACCACACCGCGAGAGTGCTCTAGAGCGCTCAGAAGCGACTAGTCGAATGCACCATTAAATTTGCCGTACTTCAGAGATTTACCTTTACAATGGCAATGGGAATAGTGTGGCTAAGAACTCTACTATAAGTAGTAACCAGGCATATATCGCCTGGTTACTTGCATGGCTGGGACCGGGCGAATGCTACTGCATGCAACTGTGCCACGCAAAAGCTTATGTTAGTTCCCTGTGCGTGAGAGTCACAGCGTTTCGTCGGCTTGTACTAGCAGCGCTGTCACGATGGCACCAGTGCAAGTTTTCTGCTTCCGCGCATTATCCGCACTTTTCAGCGTTCCTTTTCTTTTTTTCTGGGTACGTGGTGCTGTTCGCATACAGGAGTCACCTTAGCCGGCATGAAAGGCCCGACTGCCTTTCTGGCGCCTTCCTTTTATTCGATCCGGCACGTTTCGAGCTTGCCGCCTTATCGGGCCGGAGAAGACTGTTGGGTTTTCGCTCCTGCGGCGTCCCCCGCAGGTACGCGCTTCCTGTTGTTCGAGCGTCATGTTCCCGTGCTATTATTTCGCACACAGAGCCTCCTCGGCGTCTTCTTCCGCCTGAAGACGGCCGTAGAATGTTTCCGTGCGCTCAGATGCGGCGTCGTGAGATGCTTGCTTCAGTGCTTGCCAAAGTTTTGTTCTTTGCCGTGTCTCGTTCGTTCTTCATTTCTGCTTTGTTATCGCATGTTGCCATTGTAGCCTTCCCGAGTTATCTTTCCGCTCGAACCGCTCCCACGAGTCCCGTTGCTGGCTGTTTCGGTTTTGTCGCACCAAACCCTTCGTTTCCTGCATTGCGTGCATCTCGTTGTTTACTGCCCTGGGGCGCTCCATGATTAGTGCGGGAAATGCACTTACGCTGTGACAAGAGGGCCCTAATACGACGAGACTTTACAAGAGTCTTGGTGCTCTTATTTGCGCGTGTTTATTTGCTGGACTGTTCAGTGCTCAAAATTTCTCGGGTTCCTGTTTTACATAAACATTGTAAACTCGCGCTTTCGTGCGTCCTCACGTGAGGTTGAAAACAGCCAGAAAAACGTAGCCTCAGCCGAACAACGGCAAGTTATGAGCTTTATTGTTATTCCGCGGAGTATGTCACGATACCTTCTTGAAGAATGTAAAGGCACTCACAAAATTAAGAAAAGTTAGGAAAATAAATAAGAAACTCAGAGACGGGCGTAGACTACCCAAGATTCTTAATTAGCCTTAAACTATAGATATTGTTAACCAGCTACGTAATAATGTTAACCAGCAATCGTGCTGAGTTTTCCATTTTAGGTCTCGTTTCTCCAACGCTGGTTAACAGTGTTGCGTATTTAGAATAACCAACTACCTAGGGATTTCTTGCATCTTTAGTTGGCAGCAAATAATTTTCCACACTGCAATACAATATGAACATGAACATCATATTGCAGAGGACGCGCGCTAACATTCGTCTGTTTTTTGTTTCTTGCACAAAACATATTTGCTAAATTATTTGCACACTTACGAAATAAAAAATGAATAGTTAATACAAAGCAATCAATGGGTATAACGAAAAGTGAAGGCTGAATTCGGAAAACTTTCTGAATTCTTTTGTAGCCATTCCTATAAACGCTGATATGTAAGGTAGCTTTCCTGTGGCTTTTAGTGCACACAAAATATAGTTATAGCTTAAAGCCGGCCTCCAACTTTTTTTCTTTGTTCTTGTGAATGTCGCTCTGCCCTTTCAAAATGCATAGATGCGTTTCTTATTTCATGCAATTTATATTGCCATTAAAAATGAATGTTTTACATTGCATAGCGAAAGAAATGAATAAAGGCTCACAGAAACATAGTCAATGTTCTATCGGTCAAGAGGCTCGTACCACCATTATTTGACCGCTCATGAAAAATATCACAACGAATAAGTGTATTTGTCAATACAATCTTTTATTAGCGCATCCTTGATTTGGTTACTCATTTGTCGCGAATTACCTAATAACATTTAGTATGGAAAAAACAACGTCAGGAGAAAGAGAGCTAGAAACGTAATGACAAGCTGGATATGTTACCCTGGTGAATTGCCTGGCATGACACTCCAGGTTCTGGGTGATAGTTGTGGCATAAACAATTATCACATAAACACACAAACCGTACATCACTCACAGGCATATACATATGCAATAAATGTATTGCATACATTAAGGCGTGTTGACCTCAGAAAGACCAGCAACGCTTTTGTATAGTGCGCAATGCGCAGTTTATGTTTTTCCACAAGCCAGAAATGTGCCGCAGCTACAAGCTCGAGTTCAGAAATGTTCTGAAGGTTTTAGTCTTGGCGTAAAGATGGTCTGAGACCTATTGCCCATGTGTACCCTTTCATGCACCTTCTGTGCCTCTTGTGTTCAATGTTTCCCATCATGAAGGTGATATCAACACTTATGGATACGGTATGCTTACTCTCCATAAAACTCAAGTTCACTTAAATAATAAGAATAAATAATAAAGTTAAGGAAACCCTCTTATTAGACATTGCAACTTTACAATCAAATCTAATTCTTACGTACAAAGGCGCCACAAATAGTGGCACGTACTACGTCATCACGCCGCTTATGGCTGTCAATCACCAAATCGTTTACACTCCTGTCGACACAAAAGAAGTTTCATATAACTGACAGGTGAGCTTCTTGATTTGGTGGTGATTCATATGTACATATATATGTATTGCATGGAATATTACCGTAGTTCATCGTTTTCATAACTATATTAGCCATAATTTCGTTTCGTTTTTTTATGATGGTGCATCATCCCTGATTTTCTGCTTCTTCGCACATGGGCTGGCACGTTTCCTTTTTGGAATAAAGGCGCTCGGTAGCTCGGTTGTCCTCCCTCTTAAAGGTGTTAATTTTTTTAGCCTAAGAACGAGGAACTGTTCGGCTAGTTGGTCTGTTTAGGCGACTTAGCGGTAAAAAATGTGCAAACAAAAGAAGGGGGATGATCAGAAATACTACTGTCAACTGGCATCATTTAGGCGCTTGAACTGAATCATTATTGCACCGCGGTAGTGCATTGTGGGATGACGGAGCAACGTTAAACCGCAGCCCTACGGCTTTCTTGCACTTCTTCTCAAACATGTACATGTTTGGAGCAATAAATAACTTCAAATTCATTTGTTCCAAGTATCGTTGCTCAGAATCACTGTCTTCAGCTACTCCGTAGTGCACTTATTGGCATGCCCGTATTGCGGACGCAAGGTAGGCTGTATGTCTGCAACAGAGTCTTCAAGCTGATAATCTCTAGACCCATGACAAATCACGAAGCTTTACAATTTTTGTCACTCAAAAGTAAAATTACTTTTATTCATGACGTCGGGACGTTACTTTGTTATCTACTTCTTGTGTGCTTCTGTTTCTCTGAAGGTCCACAGTCGCAAAACTATTGACAGGTGGCTCCGATCGAAAACATATAGAACGACGTACATCAATCAAGTCTCTAAAGTTTATTTTCCAGTTTGTAAGAAACCGAGGCTGCTAAGAGAAAAACAGTGTCGCAGAACTGCTTTGCAAGCCTCGCCAACCTATATGTTCCGTATTGCATCGTGTAAAGGTTTCTTGTGTTCTAGTAGCTGTTCTAAGGCTTTCTTGTGGCTTTCAAAACTGTGCTGTAGGAATATTTTTCGGACATACCCAATATATAGCTTCTAGCAGCATGATAGCTGAGTTTAGAGTTTGGTAGCAAAACTATAGGTCTAGAGAAACCGACCTATAGCTCGACATTGCAGTCATTCGTTTTCAGGAGTTAGAAAAGATTGTTGTGGTCTGCGTTCATGTTCTGGCACTTCAAAAATTCAATAAGGCCGGTAGTTCAGAAGGCATTGTTTGAGGACAGTGGATAAAGTTGAGTTAGTTTGTGTGGGGCGTTTGTGACAGAACATATTTAAACAAAAGGGACAGCTTCGAATGCTAGACTAACATTCATACAGCGCTGCGCGTAAAGCCTAAACTGCATACTGACTAAGACGAGTGATTGATGACTACACTCATTTAATATGCGAGATAGCACAGTCTTTTTTTTTACCTTAATGAACACCTACAATCTGCGTAAGTGCCAGGTGGGAATTAAATTAGAGGTTTTATAGAAGCGCACAGGAAGCAAAATAAGATAAGAGAAATATAGTTAAGGTTTAGACAAGAAAGCCTCGAAGCACTGAAAGATTACGCCTACTTTGACAAGTTATTATGCAAGACATGCTTTCTTGTGTGATAATGACACACATGGGGTCATATCATTTGTAAAGTTTGCGACTCTTTGATACCAGTTTAGGGGGTACGTATTAGCGCTACGTGCAAATGAAACTTTGTAGGAGGGAGTGAGAAAGCACATAGTGATCACTAAGTTCGCTCTATTTTTTCTTACTTCCTCCCTAAAAAGTCCTTACTTCTACATCGCCTTAATATGCTCCCCCTGGACTTGAACCTCTCCCCAAAAACGTATTCTGCTCTTTTATACCAGGGCGCAAATTCAGTTCACAAGGTTCACAGCTTGAACTGAAATTGGCAACGGCGATGCTTGCTGAAGGAGCCGCGTCCATGGAAAAAAGCCTTCGGGTGTTTACTTAGCGTAAGCAAATGAAAATACTCCGCCCCAATTCACAAAACCTTTTATTTGTAAGTGCAGTTTGTCATCTGCCGGCCACATTCGTATATATTTGTCTGGCACTTGCCTATTGCCACCGCTTCTAGCGTAATAACTTATTTGGTCAGCACAGGCCGAGGTTCACTGGCAAGAAATTAAGCAGCAAAACACTTTCACACAAAATAATGTAAGGTCTAAATCTTTTTCTGAAATTGTGTAAACGCAGGCCTACACACGCGCAAGCACATATACACAAGCGCACGAAGGAAACACAAAAAAGGGGCGGCCTCTGAGATTCTAAGCGCTAATTACTTTTGGTGAGACTTTTACTAAATCTTTCACGAGCCGCGTCTCTTATGTTCACTCTGGAACTTCCAAGATTTCAAGTAACACACGAAAAGAAAGTGAGCCGTTTAAGAAAGTGTAATCATTTTACGCGTCAGAAAGTCGCTGCCTCTAACGTAGTCCGCGCTAACACGAGAGTGCTTGACTCCCTCCTGGCGCGGAGCTGCTGTCGTGCAGGGAGCGTGCAGCTAATCAAGGCAGCGTTCGAAGTAGCGGCATTAATCAATTTCTCGCTAATCTTCCCTCCGGTGTTCCGGACATCCTATATGCACTAGACCGAAACGTGCCTCCGCATCGTTGATTCCCATCAGAAGTTGCCTGCAGCAGAGTTCTTGCTCACTGCACGCTACTGCTCCTCGTGCCGTGACCTTATATCTGTCCTTCTAGTCGTTGTAATAGGCCTGCGCGCAAGCAGTGAAAATTGATTTAGATGCACTGATGACGGCGATGAAAGAAGAGCCACGGTTTATCTCTCTCAGAAATCGGTTGTGCGGGAGGCCACGTGCTTGTCCACGTAGTGTCGCTCTAAAACGCACTGCGAATTAAGTATCCTCACCTGCAGTAAATCTGTGCGCCCTTATATTGGGACTTTTTGCTTTTCTGGAGATGCTCGTTGTATTTGTGCCAGCTGTTACGTGGGTTTGATCCACTTAATTGAACGCACAGCCTTCTCGTTCCTTAATATTATTTGCGTTTTATGAGTAAACGAAATTTTAGATTTTTTGATTGATTGGTTGATATCCTGACTCGTTTTATAATCTCGCTCATGTTATCAGAAGCTGTAGTGGGTACTTGATTCAGGCTGCTCTAGAAACTGATGGCTGATGCTGATTTTGCTTCTCCAAGTATGTAAACCAGGCGCGTCTCTGCAGACACAAAGTGAAGCACTGCGGGCATTTACTTCATTGGCTACGTTTGTAGCAAATAAATAAATAAATAAATAAATAAATAAATAAATAAATAAATAAATAAAGTAAATCAATATATATATATATATATATATATATATATATCGATTTACTTAATTTATTGATTGATTTATCATTTAATATATGAACCAGCCGAAAGGGAACTGAGGGGCCCCATTTTTATTAATCATACCATAAGAAGCCACCAAACAATGACACCAAGGTTATATAGGAGAAATTACTTGTACTTACTAATTGAATTAAAGAAATGATAAATTAATGGAAATGAAAACAGATGGATTCAATTAGTAAGTACAAGTAATTTCCCCTATGTTGTCCTTGGTGTCATTGTTTGCTGGCTTCTTATGATATGATTATTAAAAATCGGGCCCCTCGGTTCTCTTTCTTCGCGTTCATTACATAACGAAGGCTCTAATCCGGCAACATTCATGCCTTCAGGTAGCATATGTGGGTTTATTGACCAGTTGCCATCACCCAAAAAGATCACGTGCTCGTGACGCCGGCGGCAGAAAGGATGTTCCATATCCGCCCCTAGGTTTGTGAGTGGTGGTGCTGGCTAACACTCCCAGAGTTAAAGTTGTAAAACATAAATACCCCATAAAGCGGATGGCAAAACGGCTCCGTGGTAGCTTAATGGTGAGTTGTGAAAAATGAAAATGAAAAAGGAAAGAACAACTGAATGAGTTGTTTTTTCGTCTGTTTTCATTTCCATTAATTTATAATTTCTTTCATTCAATTAGTAAGTACAAGTAATTTCCCCTATGTTGTCCTTGGTGTTATTGTTTGTTGGCTTCTTATGATATATATATATATATATATATATATATACATATATATATATATATTCTGGATTACAGGAGCTCCGAATGGCTACCAGTACGGTTATTATATCTATCGGTGCTCGTACTCTGAACGGAGATGACGTGCGCGTGCGTGCGTGCGTGTAGAATTAAGGCACACATACTCTCCCATGACCGTAACCCCGTTCCACTCCTTATATGCTTCACCGCTTATTAAATCTGTACAGCGGCGAAACTGGCTTAAGGGAGCCAGTCTGGATTCAACGCCCATTGGACCCTTGCCATACGCGCAGTCCTCACCGCATGTCTGAATCTGAAGCGAACCTAGCAGGCCAAGTGTGCCTACACAGAAATGGCTTGGATTTAAATCTGACTTCGGCTAGATACCTAGTGCACAATGGAAATTACGATGCGGCTTTGTTGCGTGATGCAGTTGTTTCTTTTTTTCTTTTCTCTGTTTTTTCTCGGGGGGGGGGGGGGGGGGGGGGGGGGGGGGGGGGGAATTTCTCGGGAGGTTTGTGACCATGTCCGTACAATCGGGAGGACTGGTCGGATTCGAGAGTCTCCTGAACAAATCGAGTAAGTTGACAGCTATGAGCATGGCTTTGGCTTATACTGGCCTGCGATGGTCAGATCATTTGTTCATCCGGGCGTAAAATAACAAACATTTGACAGCACATATAATAGATGCCAATGAAGCACCAATTTGTGCTTTGAGACCTGTCATCAGCCAGCCATACTATTCATCCTGCTGATTGAATTATTGGACTCCACAGGCACCGAAATAGCGCATGTCTTCCTTCAAGAAGTTAATAAGAGTGAATTCTAAGACGCGGCTACTCAGGGCACAAAGGTAGTAGGATACCGAGGACTTCATTTCGAGGCTGTTTTCAGCCTGTTGTTTATATCGATGGTTGTTATCTCTTGCTTGTATGCTTGTAATCAGTGCTTAGCTGCTTTTACTGTGGTTAATAAAATATACCGATCCTTGTTCTGGTACAGGCCCACGTTCCCTTGCTCTGGTTACGCCACGTGCACAGAAAGATATGTATCTGACGAGTGAAATTTTCGTCCAGATACTCAACGCTTTACTGCACCGACGCTTCTCAAGCTGTTCCTATTGTACCTTCTTTTTTTTTACCCGACTACATTGTAGCACCCATTCCGGTTTCCTCATGCCTATTGTGAGAGATGTGTTACCAAGTACCGCAAACATCCTCGGCGTGAGCTATGTAATATCCCGGTGCATATTAAACAACGCAAGCAGCACTGCACCGAATTATGGGTGACTTGCTATTGCCCTCTCCTCCTTCGCTGTCCGTCGCATCGCCCTGCTTGTGGGATTCGCACGGCTAACGCTCAACTGTGGCCAGATATCGTTTCTGACTAGCCAGCCGGAAATTCATCAAGAGTCCCGCTGACGTCGAACCGCGGTGGGGAGCGACTCTCGAAATTTAATTTATCGCTCCTGGAAAAAGCTCTACGGTTTTTCTGCGAGCCCGCTCGGTTTTCAAGACCCCCCTTTTTTTTGCAGTCGTGTTTGTTCTGTGGTTTCTTTCTTCATTTCTCAGTGAGCCGATGAAACATACGGGCACCGAGAACAATTTTTGTTCGTAGTTGCTTCTCGAAACATGCCTTACTGGTATTTGCTTCGTATAGAGATATCTTTAAAAACAAACTGTAAATGTGTATCATTCGCTACGGGTTTTATAATTTTGTTATTCAAAAAGAAGCACCTCCCATGTGGTACTTGAGCCGTGTCTCAAAGGCTGCCCATGCATGTGAGATGCGAGTCTACCCCGTTAGGAGCTTTCTTGAAAATTAGCTTCTGCGTAGTAAGCAACTTTTATTAAGAATACTGTTTCTGCAATGTGGTTGTAAAGGTACCGAAATTTACAGTTGTTTGCTATGCGTTCGAATAATGATTGAAATGCACTGAAATAAGTGGTTGCTTTGATGCCACATTTCGGTCAGCGGCAGAGTTCTTTGGCTTCTGGTTTGTTTCACCAGCTTCAGAAGACAGATTTTATTTTTCTTTTGCTTATGCGGTCCTTGCCTGGTTGAAAGGATTTCTTCAACTGTATCTTTTATTACCATTCTTGTCACAATTTTATGCTCTTATACGTTAGATAATTTATTTCTCTGCGGCTGCAGACGTTCAAAGAAGCTCAAAACAACATTTTCTGATCGGTTTATTTTCCTCTTTCTTATCTCAGAGCGTGTTGTCACAGTGAGCGCACCGGTGCCGATACAAATAGAAACTGGAAAACGTTCTAACAAATGCGTGCTATACATGAGGCATCAGGACTTGGTATCATCGATAACAGTATATTATTTAGCTGAGAAACAAACTTCACCCCTGATGTAAATGGGAAAGCTCTGACATGGCTTTACCTATTCAAAAAAAGCTGAAATAAAAAGGAAAGCTTGCATGAATAGAGCAAACACGCCGGACTAGGGCACTTTGTTCTGAGCAGGCACCTTTGTACGACAACTGCGAAGCTACAGCTGCCATTGACGCGTCGTCCTCATGGAAGCCAAGTAAATTTATTCGTCGAACCCAGCGTAGCTGTGCTTCAATTCAAACGCCTGGAAATCCGGGATGAAGCAACGAAGTAGACCTGGTGTGCCACATCATGCGAAGCCGATCAACCAAGCCGAAAGAAATGCATGAAAATGAAGTTGCACCCCGCGCTATGATGGAGGTCGCTGACGTGCGCTGGAACTCTTGGCGCGAGCATGATGGATGAAAAGGTCTTTTTAGAAGACTGCGAGGACCCATGCCGTGTCTGTCTATTCGTTGTAGTTTATTTTTATTTTAGAAGCTTTGCTCGTCGTAGAGATTTTGTATGCGTAATTCCCGTGTACTGGCTGCCTTTCAGTCTATGACGACGGCGGGTTGTAAAACCGTAGATGATTGCTTTTCTAAATCCAAATCAACCTACCTTTCCCAATCCAAATCTTTCTTTTCTTCCAACTAGGATCCTTTCTTTTTTTTTACGAAGCGTTTCTCAGGTGACCTGGATAGTATGAAAAGACATAATAAAGCAAATGACGTTTCATAAAAGTGGGTTAGAATAAAAGGGAACCGGTAAGTCTAACTACAACTCCGGACACTTTATACGGCGGCAAACATTCATGAAAGTAACTTTTGCCATCACGCGGGAATGGAATGGGAAAAGCAGACAACGGCTTTCGAACTCTTTCTTTGGCAAGGTTACAAGGGAAAAACGGGCGTTTTTCGCTGTTTAACTTTTAAAGCGCCGTAATGACAGCACAATGTAGGGCAAATTAATTCTGCGGAATTCCACAAGGTGGAGGAAGGTTCATGAAAGGTAAAATTGACATCCACCCGTATGTAGCATGAAGTTTACGTTTTGTATCTTCGTGGTACATACGGTCGGATGTTAATTTTTTTTCCTTTCATGACACAATGTAACATACTATTATCTAGACATGCGAGATTTTTAAGTTGGTAATTTCAATTTAGCTGGCTCATATCAATGATTGCTTGTGCGCGTGCGTGTGCGTACGATGTTGTACACCAAAGTATAGAATCTTGTTTTGCTTCAACGACAGGGCACGCGAACCTAAGTAAACCTCAGGAATGGCTATGGTAGTCGTCTGACCTCACATTACAAATATTGTTGTTTTTTTCCTACATTGTTTCGTGAAACCCATTTCGTTGGAAAATCCAAGAACAAGATAGAGTGTAATGTCAGCAAAGCGTATTGCATTACGCGAAGGGGAAATTTCATCAGCATGCCTTCATTGGTTCTTCCCGAGAAGAAATTCTTGTTTTTTCGATGACGGTCTTCATTCGCGTTGATCGCATCATTTATAGTGCTTCGCTGCTAGGATCATGATATGCTGCTTTTTAAAAAGAAATATTTTGCGTTTTTCTTTCTAGTATGATATTTTTACTGGGTGATTGCAGGCTGCGCTTAAAGGGCATGTTTTCCGTGAATGAACTTCAGTTGGTAATTGGCTTACGTCCTGTTACTCCATGTTCCTGTGTTCGTAGTGTTGCACCACTGGTTCTCCTTCCACCGCACACCGCTCTGATCTTTTTAAGTCTGCTTTGCTTAGATAGGTACGCAATCCTCACACGTAATTGGAACGAGTCTACTTCTCGCTACCGACTACACATATCAGTACGTCAACATATGAAGTGCTCGAGTATCTCTGCACCAATCAGAAGGCTTCTCGCGGCGTTCCTTTTGACTTCCGAGCTAGCGAAGCTTCGTTATAGTGACGTGGTTTCTTTGTAGGCGGCGCCTTTGTCCCGAGCTTCTTTGATGTATTGGGCAGGAACTACTCCACGCGAACTTAGCGCCGTTCTTCAATGTTTTCCTTTTTTTGTGGCTTGTTAACGTCTCATATTTTATTTCTTACATACGCTGGAAGCAGCTATTTTGTTTTCTTAATTTCCGTGAGAACTTAGTCTCTTTTCAAATATTTGGCTACTTCCGCTGTTGAGAAGGCACTGATTGTAATTATTGGTTGTTTTCCAGAAGATATTAATAACCCTACGTTATGTGTAATTAAGAAATATATCAAAAAATAGAACTAACGAACCAAACTGTTCCCAAAGTGCTTGCTTAATTTTACGTGACCTATTATGTGACGTTGTGAGCAAGTGCATCCAAGCACTGCAGTAAAGTATCTGTCCTGTAGTCTACAAGCTGCGCGGCGAAACATGTTTTCTCCTGTTGCTTCTGAATGCTTCACTTAAACCTGCTATACTAAATGGAAGAGCACGAGCACTTTTTTTTTGCCCGCATCGAAATGTGGTGGCTGCGGCCAGGATAGAACCCGTTTTCTCGTGTTGAACATCTAGACGTTACTTCATGTTTCCGGAATGAGCGAGCCCACGGTATTTGGGTCCTTCCAGGGTTGACATGCTGCATAGGGGCCATGAATGCTGTAATAAATGGAGCTACATACGAGACGTGCAGTGAACTGTTTCAATACCAGTGATTTCATTCGCAATCTAAGGATTTACTTGTCTACAAAAATTGTAAATAAGTTTTGTAAAAGAACACTGCTTTGTACAGAAAGATCACACATTTATTGACAAACACCGTCAGGTGCTGCCGTGTGTGTGATGAGGATTAAGACTATTCTAGTTAGAATTATGCGAATGAAATCGATAATATATTGTCGGGCAAAGTTTTTCTGGTATTTTTCATACATTTGACCCAGAATACTCCATATCAAAAGAATAAACATTTTCCAGCAGTGCACTGGCAATTCTGCAACAGAAAAGTTATTCAAGCAAAATGAGAGGCCAGTATCTACTAGTATTCCCTTTATTCTTAGCTCAACATTTGCGGGTTCAGAAGTGTGTGTTGATAAATTTATGTGCGGCCGTTATATTATTCGTGCTTTATTGCTTTTCGCCCTGTTCTGTATTTCAGTTAAGATTCCTGCCCGTTATTTTTGAATGCTTCGTGCAGCATAGCGCCTTCCGCTGGTGAATAGATCTTTGACTGCCGCCGTACTCGAACCATTTCGAAGGGGAATTAGTGTGACAACACCTCTTAACGACGATAATTGTGGGGTTTCATGTCCAAAGTTATCTCCTGGGCTATGAGAGACGCCGTAGTTGGGGACTGCGGATTAATTCTTACCACCCAAGGTTCCCGAACGTGCACCCGAATCTGGTTACAGGAGCGTTTTTACATTCCACCTACAGCAAATTGCGACCGCCGTGGATGGGTATCAGACCTGCGACTTCATGCACAGCAGCAGACCGCTATAGCTATTGAGGCATAACGGTGGGTGAACGGTTACGCCCATGCACGTTAAATAAAAATTACCCAATCTCCCGCTAAAGGGAACCATGTGTGGATGCGAAGCAGCGGGGAGATGGTTAGCTTGAGCGGGAGATGGTTTCGCGGCAGCGGCCCGAGCGCTCATCGCGGCGCTGCACAGGAGAGAGACTGAGGCGAGCGCGCTATGTCATTTTCATATCGCGGAACTACTGTGGCGCCCCCAGCGGAGTATGCAGCTGTCACACCACCTGTCATGCGCGCCGCTCCGGATTCCTAGAGGAGAGAAAAGGGGAGCGTAGGAGAGAAGAGAGAGGGGGAGGGGACGCGCATGCGCTGTGGGGGCGTGGCACGCGGGCGCCGCTCCGTAGAGGATTCCTAGAGGAGAGAAAGGGGGGAGCGTAACAGAGGAGAGAGAGGGGGAGGGGACGCACATGCGCTGTGGGGGTGTGGGACGCCGCGGGAGGGACGGACAAAGCCCCCGCCATAAGCTGCTTCGCATCTAAAAAAGCCATGTGTTAACAGATGCACCCATCGCAACACTGGCGCCAATATGGACTTTTTACAGATATCTAGCCTGTAGGTTCTGCTCTGCCGCATCTGCAGAATGTGTGTGGCAAAACAAACCTATCGGTGCATAAGCTGTATAGGCGTTGGTGTCTTCTTTGCCCGGAGAGACCAGTGCAAAAGCTTGTGTCTGATTATTACGCACACGTATCTTCCTTCCGCACATTTTTGTCGGGTAGTGTGTTCTTAGATGTATTTGTAAACGTCCCAGTGCAGGACTTACCGAGAAAAAAATGTAGGCCTCCAGAGACTGCGCGAGTTGACCGAGTATATGGCGGATAATGTAGACGGAAAACCTTGTGGCATCACCCGTTGCATTAAACAGCAACGTGTAAAACGAAGAAATGCCAAGGAGGACACGAAAGCTCCTTTTCTCGAGTGGCGATTACGAGCCTTCCATACAACGTCGTAGTGCCTCTGAGGGCGGGATCAGGCGCGCATAGCCGAGTGCTGAGCGTTCGTCCGTGTTCTTGCATACTAATTATCCCACTCATGGACGATGAACTTAAGCGGTACAAGTTAGTCTCGGTGCGATAAGCCGGTTGAGTTCCTGCTGGACGGTCCCAGGAGTTCTTGAGCTGCTCAGGAGGCAGGAGTGGCACTCTCCAATGCTTAACAGCATGCTTTCTGAATAATTTTCTTTTTGATTTGTTTACGTTGTAGTTCCATTTTCGTCAACATATTTTTGTTTTGTGCTAAGTGATTTTGATGTAATATAACGTTGAAATCATAAAATATACTGCGCTTGAGCTGGGAACGCGCACAAGTTCGAAAGACATTGCCCCTTGAACCAGTCTGTTGCGGTGCGTGTTTATGAATGTATAGAACTGCGACTTACTTTTGCATTTACAGCAGTAACTTCTCATTTCTTTATTTTTTGCACAATCGTAGTATCAATACTAACATTTTTAATAAGGAGAACTCACACTTAGCCACCTGCAGAACATGTCGCTGGTATCACTACTTTTGAAGCTGTTCAAGTTTGATCAGTTGACGCAAAGATCACTCCACACTTGCGACATCGGAAACGCGCTAGCCGCACGCAAGTATTTCGTGGGGGATAGAAGGATATAATATCCTCTCCTTCTCAGTAATGTCTGAGGGAAGAGCGATTGCGGAAAACATCGTACGCTCATCCCATCTGTTTCGAGGCTTTTTCCTTCGCTTCAATAGTTGTACCTGCCATACTCCTGTGCAGGTGCTCTCGTTCTTGTGCCGGTCGTGTTTGTGTGTTTGGTCCTATGGGCGTAAGTATCCGTCTTTTTTTTCTGGTGTTGACTTTAGTACCCCGTCCACGGCGGCGCTTACTCCCACCGTCGCCAGTGATTTCCCAGCTGTCCCGTCCCCTAGGAGACTTTGGTGGTTATTGTTGTGGCGTGTCGTGTCGATTTTCCGGTTCGTCGAACCGCTTTCCGCCGGCTGCACTTTGATTGGCAGCGGCTGCAATCGGTGGCGATGGCAGGTGCTTGTTGCTTCCTTGCCCGCTGGCGTCACAACATGTCTCCGCCTTCCAATGGTCCCCTGCATCACCTTATCTTGCTTGTCTGGCTTAATTGTTGTTTCTTTATGGATGCTGTCCGAATTTCAGTCACCCTATTGTACTTTCTTCAGCACATTGTATATATAACTTGCATTTCCAGCTGTAGAATATTTTAATGAGATAAGCATTCTTATGGTGCTTCACACACTTTCCTAAGGCTGAACGTGTCTGTATGTCTGTCGATAGATAGATAGATAGATAGATAGATAGATAGATAGATAGATAGATAGATAGATAGATAGATAGATAGATAGATAGATAGATAGATAGATAGATAGATAGATAGATAGATAGATAGATAGATAGATAGATAGATAGATAGCCAATGCCGAAGACACGTTTCGTCATTGTCAATAATATGCGTCGCTACATTGCTTCAATGATAATCGCATGAACGTCGACATTTATCGTGAGATGGATGCTGCCGGACACTTTAAAAATGTATAACTAAATCGAATAGCTTCCAGCCCAAGCCTGCCCTGCAAATGTTCTGCCATTGTTCTAGAAGAGCGTGACCACCTCCAGTACTGGCTGTAGTTGGTGCATATATTAATTGTGCGTGGCAACGTATCTTTTCGAGGAATGCTGCACGTTTTTCATCTTGTTATTCCGTATCGTGAACGTGCCTCCCCTTATACGTGTATATGGCACCTCAACTGAACAAGAACACCCTGCGCTGTCGCGCATTTATTGTTTCACCCCAAATTGAATAGCGCGCAAGCTGTTTCGCTTAGACTTTTACAGACCGGCACATATCCGTGTCTGGCCGTTCTGCACGAAGTTTACCCTGACGTATATCGCGACCGCGCCTGCCCATCCTGCGGGCAGACCTACACTCTAGCATACATGCTCTGGGAGTGCGGGTCGAGATACCCCAAGTTCAGGGGGGGAGTTGCAGAGGGATGGCGGAGCTTAGTTAGCTCACTGTGCTACCGCAAGGTTCCACGGGTTACAGTATACATGTAGCTTAAACCTGTGTAGCACAGTAGCCTTCTCGGTTATTGCAAGGCGCCCGCCAAATGGCCACAGTTTCGTCTAATCACAACACAGTGGTATACTCTTCACTACCTCCGCACGCAGTGCCGAGCCACGGTTGTTCCACTGGCAGCGTTTTAAGCGCGACCTCGTGCAAAAATTATCTCTGATAAAGCTTATTTTGAAACTTATGAGTATAAATTTATTGGCCACATATTAATATACATCGATTCTTGTGTATGCATTTAAACCGTTTGCTTACAGCAGCAATACTCAAATTTGGTTTATTTCTCCGAGAAACATTGCGAAGGCTCCAACGGTAACTTGGAAACTGAAATACCTAGGTTGCCGTCAGAGCAGCTAAAATTTTAACAATTGCCTAATATGTTACTCGTAGCACATGCGATGTTGCTGCAAAGTTTAATTTTAGTTCGCCTTTTAGCTCAAAATCTTTCAAACATAAAATATTTTAGTCCGCCGGAACGCATCGAGAAGAACATCGTTTAGCGAAACTTTGATGAGTTCTTGCACGACTCCTACTGAAGATGCGACGTTAAAACATTTCCGAAAGAAACATTTGTTTCGTGCCAAGCTTTACCTTGGCACGCCGGATTGTTTCTTGGTGATGCACTGGTGAGAACACTAAAGCGCACCTAACTGCAATATGGAAATTTCCTACAATGCGCCTAATTACGCGATGCTGTTAAACATAACACACACCTCCCCTGGACATGCTCAACCATCCCCTAAACTATATTGCGCTATCTCTAATGGCTCTTTGAATGAATTCTCACGAATATTTCTTGCGGACTTCTTTAACGGATCTTTCGGACGTCAGAATGAATATTTTCCCACCGTATTTAACCGTAATAAACACTTCGCTGTAAAAGAGAGGGCGCACAAGATTTTTCAGCTGCAAAAGTCGAGGTTAGGCAGCTCATCGGGTCGCGGGGCTGCACAACACTGCTCAGTTTCAAAACATGCAAGAATATTTCACAAGCAGTTCCGAATAGCTTTGCCGAAGGCCGCAGTTGTGCATTATATATATTTAAAGCATTTCATAGCAACGCGAACCTCCATCAAGGCTGAACCGACTACCGTAATTGGCACCTTCTAGCTGTCTAGTTGAAAAATGAAGAAGTCTCTCGGAGCCAACGTTCACGATATTGGACTCGCTCTGCGCGAAGTACGAATGAAACTCTGAAGCTGAGCCAATGCCTGGCACGCTCTTTCTAATTAGCGGGGAGCAACCACCTTTTCTGGAGCGACTCCTGTCACAGTACGGGGTGATGCTCATCCGGGAATACGCCCTCTGTTTGGAAGCCTCAGCCTATCTTAATTCATTTCCTAGCGTAAGCTACGTAATTAGCTCGCCCTTAACGACGACGATAAATGCGGAGGCGAAAGAACGCGGACGAATTGAATAAAAAGAAAGAAGTAAATTATTTAGTCATTGCGGAGCACAAACAAGGAAGTTCTTTGTTGGAGTTAATTGGCTGCGATGCGATGGAGCTGCGCAACGAAAAGAGAAGACGTTAGCGGCGCTTGGGCAGTCGATGAAATGGTGGGAAGCCTGAATGACGACTACTGAAACACGATATACATACACCAGCACACCAAGCCAAAAGCATGACAAACCAATCGGAGGGCAGTCCAGATACGCGAGGACACACTTGGTGCGCCAACCGAAACTGTGACACTCAAGCTTGTGCCATACATTGGGAGACGAATAAAACTATAAAAAGAATGTAATAGAGGTGGTGTGCTTAATTGAACAACTATGTCTTCCGCTATCTTGCGATCACCTTCTGGGTTTGTAACAAGTGAAAGATATACAGAATGAGCGCTATGTTTTCGATAAGGTGCTAGCGGCACAAGGTAAAAAGAAAAACGCGTAAGGTTTTTGGCCAAGCTCCTCGAGTTAAAAAGTAATTTGGAGGCGAAATTCCTTTATTCTGAGCGTTCCTACTCTGCATAGCATACGAGTTGGAAGTGGAGCTAAAAAATCTAGCCATGCAGCCAAGGAATTCCTTACCCCAAGTAAACATAAAAAAATATAGTTTGAAGATCGCGAGCAAAGCTTTCCTGAACGAGGAAAAAGAGCTAGTAATTAGGGCCGGAAAAACAACTCTCACAGAAAAGTGCCAGTAGAAAAACAGGTCGTGAAAGAACCGAAAGAAAGGAAAACAAGAAACTACGAGCTAAGGAAGAAAAGCACAGAAACCCCTTGCAATATTGCTCTGTTAAAAAAAAGGGGAAAAAAAAAGAAACTCGCTGCCTAACTGTCTCTCTTTCTTGTATTTCTTTCTTTTGCTTTCTCAAACCGCTTCATATACTTAAGCTTGTTGCTTCCATAGCGGCATAGTACCAGTTTATCCTCTTTTGTCTAGCGTCCTAGTCATCCGCAAATATAGGAGAGAAAGCTTAAGCCCACATTGCCTCGCTTGTCATATAGAAATGAGCAAGTACTGGTAAGAAAGAGTAACGCGTGTCAACCAAAGTTGACGCGAAAGAAAGCAAGGTTGACGTACATGGCATATATATATATATATATATATATATATATATATATATATATATGTTTGCTGAAACTGGGACATTACAGATTATGTAATGTTACATAATTGCCTGATGTTTGCATTATTTTCTCCGTTCCGTTAGTAGACCATACATGTTTTGCCTGAGCCTTTTTCTTTCGTTCATGTCAAATTTCGTAATTCACCTTTTTCTATGCGCATGTACGTCGACGTTGTCTTTTTTCTTTGCGTCGACTTCGGCTGAAACGCCGTCTTTTTTTTTTTTTTTTGCTAAAATGTCAAGTAGGCCTTGCATGAGATAGTGCAGTCTATGGTGCAATGTGGTTAATCTTATACTATATTGGCGCCAATTACAGCCCTCTTGTTAAGGTTTTTTCAGCGTCTTCGCTCGTTGAGACCTACATTTGGATACCTTTTGCGACTCGCTACGAGGCTCTGGAGGCGCAAAAGGGCCGTTTTTGGCCAACAAGCGAGATAAGTACCCCGATTTCCGTTCACGCCAAACCCGTGTCAAGTCGCCAAAGTAGACCTTGTCTTCAAAACGGAAGAAAAATGGAGACCGCCCGGCGTGATTTCAAGAGGCAAGGGCAGCCGACCATATTTTAGTGGTGATTGTTGAAGCTTTCAAGTTCCGCGCTCAGTCGGAGTCCACCTTGCTGGGTAGTTAGTCGGAGGACGATTGATACATCGTTTGACAACGCGAAAAAGGCCCTCTGTGTATAGCAACCAGTAGGATGTACATTTTGGATTTTCTTTTCTCTATAGTGAGAACGAGATTCAGCATTTAGTTTGCCATTGCGTTCACAGTGCACGAAGCACGCACTTGCTTGCGGGGTTTTAGACATAAAATGGCGGGATTCATAACATGTTATGCTATCAAGCCCGCCTTTGTGACGCCTGACTCGTGTGTAGTGCCCTAGCGCTAGTATTGCACAATTTTTAGCATGTGCACCACATCGTTCGTCCACTCCTTGTGACTTCCTTCCTTGGTGTTTCAAAAAGGTGGCTTCATGCTACAGTCGGGTGGATGACAATTTCAACTATCATGCATTGAACGTTCACTCCATCTTGCGGGCTGCCACAGAACTTATTTGCCATATTCAGTGTCTCAGTGTTTCGAGTTGTTGACTAATTCACCCTCGCTCTGCAATCTGCTAGCATCCTGGTTAGCTAAGGTGGTACAGCAACCGCCTCGGCAAGGCGTTGATCCCGGATTCGAATCCCAGACCAGGATATATTTTTCTTCAACTTCGATGCTTTCGTTCTGAAAAACCCGTATACTTTCCTTTCTGTCTTCCTGCTACAGACGGGTGGATGACAGGTTTCGTTTTCAGGAAGGTCGTATGCTGGCGGTGATTCGATGAAGTCCATTGAACTGAGAGGTTTAGACACGTGCTTTTCGGCACAAATTGCGCTCTGATGTCCCCGTCAGCAAATAGTACGTGGTACTGCAATAGGACACTGACAAAGAAACAGCTACAAAAATTATTCAAAATCAAACAAACACTGATTAGCTTTAGAAATACGAAGCCTTTTTGTCGCGCAAAGCCTGTGCCGCACCTTACCACAATCTGCCGAAGTGAGATGCTGAAAGCTAGACACCGGATAGCGATTTAATGAAGATTGAGTGTAAGCTTGCAGTAATGTATCCTTTCACCAAGCGTAGATGTACTTTTTTTTTATTGAGAAGCGAGAATTTTTAGGCTATGCGGTGACTATATATCGAATTTGTTCTCGTAGAAAAACTTTGTAATTACTTACTGTCTTTCACGATGACTTCCGAACATTTCATTGGCACAGTCTAAAGAAACATTTTATTTTTATATGACGATCCGTCCACCAGTCACATACCTAAAGACCTCTCTAGAGGCTGTGTCTAAAAGAGGAGCCGTGCCACCTCTAAACATTCAACTCTCTTTCACTTTACTCTTCATTAATACAGTTGTGTCTCCTTTCCTTCTTGCTTTTCCTCCAGGTCTGGTGTCCGGCGTGCAAGAGTTCGAGAAGACACCGTCGGACGCAGAGGTCAACCCTGGAACCGAAGTGCGGTTGCAGTGTCAGGTGCGGAATCGGCGAGGCGAGTGCGTGTGGCTTAAGAATGGCTACGCTGTGGGCAAGATCCCGGACAAGTACGACTTCGAGCGAGAGCCGCAGGACGGCGACTGCTCGGTGCTCATCCGCAAGGTCAACTTGGACGAGGACGATGGCTCCTGGCAGTGCCAGGTCACCAGGGCCTCCCTGCAGGACGCGCCCCTAAACTCGAATGTCGCGAAACTCGTTGTGAGAGGTAAGGTTAGAGTACTTTTACCTAACTTGCACTGATACATTCTTTTTGCCTTTTCACAAGGGTTCCGAAGCATCTTCGTTCATATTACATCATGTGTTGTTTTTTTCTCGGTCACGCCTTGAGCCAATATTGCACACTGTGCAAGAAAGCATGTCACAGCACTGACGTAAATATTTTAAAGAAAAAAATGCATATCCAACGTACATGTTGCAATACATGTGAAGCGATCGAGGTTTTAATCAAGGGCTGGTTATTACACCCTATACAACTAAAGGCTATGCGTGCTATTGTGCTTAATTTTATCCAGCGGGCAACCTCCTCGTGCAATGTTCATGTTTATCAACTATACAGTTCACAATTTAAATTTCATGCATTTCTTACGTTTTTTCACTACGCCTTTGACCAAAATAGGAAACAGGAAAACAGTCCTCAGAATTTTGATGACGAGATTTGCTTTTTTTTAACATACTAAACGCGTTCGCATATATGCATGACACACGTAGAAAACAGCGCTTCAAGGCCTCCCACAGTGCAGGACATCGTAAGTTCTTTGAAATCATTGCTAACAACTCACGTGAAGCAAAACGCTGAAAATACAACTTACCAAAAAAAAACCAAAAGAATACCAAAGGACCAAGTTATTTTTATGCAATGCAGCGGAAATAATGATGCTGTTTATTTGGAAGCCCGTAAATGGAGGTGGCGTTCATCGTCAATGTTGACTTAATCCCTAATATATAATATGCAGTCTGGCATAGTGTGCAGAAATTACTGAGCAGGAATGTGCGAATTTCCAATTATGCATCTTAGCGCACACGTTGCAATTGCAGAAATTTCCTCAGCAGGAAACCAATTCAAGACCAAATTATGAGGAGAACCAAATCATGCGGGATCATTGGGAGCACTTTCACAGATGTAAAGCCTGCATAACGAGAGCCCGAGCAATGAACAGAAAGGATTGCGCCATTTGCTTTTTGAGTTCACAACTCCTCTCATCTACATGAAAATTGCGGCTCTACGTCCGCGTTAAGCTACAGAGGGCAGAGAAAAGGCGTCCACTATTTCAAGTAGTACCCGAATTCTATAAAAGAAAACGCAGAGAATGCATTTTCTGGGGTGTTCGATGGACTCTGTCTTAGTATTTGGACAGCCGAGACAATAATTATGAATATGTTCTGCCTCCTTGCTGTTATACGCCCTCTTGTACATGGTTCTACAATTTATGTACCAAAAGGGTATTTCATGGTGCTTATGATGAGCACCGCCCTTCCGTGCAGATAAGAGATAGCGTTGTACAAGTCAGCCGTATTGAAATTAGATGTTTCAAGGGCAGCCCGACAAATTCGGGATTGGAAAGCGTTACTATGCATAATGTGATATATCTGTTCAAAGAAATTGAAACAGGGCCTGCAGCTTCTGGTTACATATTTTCTCAAATGGAGCTCAGGGCTCACCCCTAAGCAACCAACTTTGAGACGATGGTTTTAAAATATCAGTATTAAGCACCTCATTTCAACATAAAGCGTGATTGCCTAACATGCGTTCATTTTTGGCGGGGTCATAACTTGAAACTTACGCCAATTATTCTCTCTCAAATAATTATACATAATCAGAAAAATTAGAATAGACATTGCGTTACAATGCCCCCAAGGCTGTTTTAACTGATAGCAAGCATGACTACCCTCCCCGTATGACATATGGTAAGTGTATTGACGACTGTGTACGGTACCTTTTCAGTATTTTTAAGTATTATATGAGCACTTATGCCATCATAGGCAGAAATTCTTCTGGAAACGTAAAGTCAGAATAGGTCATTCATTCATATCAAGTTCGCACTTCCATTCTTTGGAGAAAATTCTAATTCCCTTGGTGGGGGGGGGCGGGGGGGTATCAGCCTCTTTTAGCATTATTTAGGAAGTCTGTTGAAGACGCAACGATGGCTAAGTAGCGTTACCGCATTGATCAATTTAAGTGTCTGCTCATATTTGCGTAACCGAATTAGGCTCGCTTAGGGCTCTATTTGGCGCCCTAATGCTGGCGTAAAAAGCGTTTCTTTTTTTCAACGGCGCTAGTAATGCTAACTTTGAACTGAAATAACAAAAGTTAAAATAACATAACACATATATTTGCGATTGGTTCCCTATTTGTGAACGGCTTAACTGTAGCAGAATCTCTCTTCCTCCTTTACCACCAGAATGGAATGCTGGTGTTGGAATCGAATACTAGTTCCCTTTCAAAGAACACCAGGAAATGAAGCCCTTTTCTAAAAAAAAAGAAAACGATCACTACATTGCGTTGAATCTAGAGTTCTTTTGTGACATCCACAGTGCGGGAAACACGTTCAGATCAGTTCAAGTTTCGACTTTATTTCTTTAAGCACCCGCTTTCAAGTAATATTATGTAAGTGGTGCGATTCACAAGAAGAAAGTGTATACGCATCTTCGTCTTAACAAGGTAAGCACCTGAAGACGCCAAAGCTACAAAATGAGTATGTTTTCTTGACGAACACTAACATTCGATAGTCTTAAGGCGAAAGCCTTAGATGGCTCATGGGTCGAAAAATCCGATGTCCGGCGTTAAGGCACCAAAATTCATGGGGTCACCAACAAAGCTCGTGTGTTCGAGAGCCTAAATAACTCTACTTTAATTAAGATAGAGTCAATTAAGGCACTCTAACCCACGACCGCTGGTGGAAGTTCAACCCACGACGTTTTGGTGTGAGAAAAAAGTAACAGGAAGTAACAACGCATTCGTATGAGAATGTCAAGTCACTTAATGAATGTGTCGTCAGCGCGCAGGCTTTCGCTTTCAACCTCTTTCGCGTATACTAAAGCGAATGTCAACTTTCATGTGCTACGCTCAATCTGCATGCTCTTCGCATTACAGAGAAGCCGCACCCGCCGCGGCTAGAGGAAGGCACCCAGCCGCTGACCGGGCAGTTCAAGACCAAGGCGGGCGACCTGCGGAGGTTCCAGTGCGTGTCGCGCAAGGGGAATCCCCCAGCGTCGCTTCGCTGGCAGCTGGACGGCCAGGACGTGACCGCCCTCGCCAACCAGACCAACCAGACGGACGTAGAGAAGGTCGGCACGTGGCAGGCCCTGTCCGTGCTTGACTACACCTTCGTCAAGGAACACAATGGCCGGGAGCTGCGCTGCGTCGCTTACCACGGCGCCTACGAGGACCCCTCCGGTGGGCCGGGACACCGGGATGTCAGCGTCATCCTCGACGTCATGTGTAAGTGTCTCTTCTCTCCCCACTTATTGCAGTGGTGTCGTCGACAGATCGCCAAGCTCTGAGTCGATTCAATAAGGCTCACTCATAGTCGGACCGATCCGTGCCAAAAGCTTAAACTGACGACTACGTGCTGCAAAAAATGAATCTTTAAGTTAAATTGACCTTTTCTCAACGGAGCAGTCGTTAGCTTCAAACGATTTCTTTCTTGTACTTTCTGAAAGGGTAGTGCGGTTTTGGTATGGCTGCGTTGCTTTGTTTCGTATGCTATGGCTGATACAAGACCAACATTCGCAGTCATGGATGGCTACTTGTTGACACCACAATTTCTGGACGCAAAATTTTGCTAGTCCTTCTCAAGATTACATCCTACTGCAAAAAAAAAGAAAGAAAGGAAAAGAAAAAGAACTTCAGCGCTTTCAGCGCTTACCGAAGGCGATGTTATTGTTGAAGGTCAGTGTTTTTTTTTTTTTTTTTGGGGGGGGGGGGGGGAAGTCGCTTGGGGACACCAAATCAATGCATCCCCGCTTTTAGTTTCGTCCATGGTTTCTAGCTTAATGATTTATTCACTGACTGACGGGGCCTGGAAGCTGTTTAGTCACGCAACTTGGGTGCTGCTTTAAAGCGTCTGTTTCACGGCGGGTCGCTTCGCTTAGTCAACTACATAAGAGAGCATGACAACGCCGATTTGCGCTCAGCCTCCTTCACATGTGACAAAGTATTTGATGTAGCTGAGACCTGAGGCGTGATAGTGTCTTGAAGTCACTTTGTGATTGTTATAATATCTGACGTTTGAACCGAACTTCCTGCCGTGTGATTTATTACCGCTAAGCTTCAATGATCACACAATATAATGCATGACCCTAGCAGGGAACTGTGATGTCATCATTGGTCAATCTCTATTGGTTGAAACCGTCACTGCATCACTTGGACAGGAAGAAGTTGCTGCACTAGATAATGTGTTATGGCGAAGCGGGAAGGAGGTGATTCATTACCATGAATGATACTTAAAAGAGGCTGACAAAACTGCCGTCAGTGAGCTTTGAAAATAATTATCATCAAGAAACGCGCGAAACAAACATCACAAGGCAGAAATCGAGAACATTGAAGAAAACGGAGAATGGTGTTGAACTTCAGAAGGGTCTACAGCGTTTTGCTGTTCAGAAGGAAGTCACGGCGTGCTTTGGGTGCATAATAGAGAATCCCTGATGGTCAAATTTAATTCAGAGCATTCACTTAAACCATCTGTCATAGCCCACTGTACAATTTCGGTACATAAAATCCCATAATTCATTCGAGTCTCTGCCTAAAATCACGGTGCGTGTATGGACACTAAGATGGTCATAGCTGCCTTCGGTGCACAACAGTCGACACCGTCGTGTGATAAGCAGGATGGGCTTTTTATGAGCACAAAATTAGGAAATAGACAAGACGACGGGCGTAGAATGGTCGTACTCTGCGCCGCGTGCAATCACAGACAAGGTCCGAGAAAAGGCTGGATAAAGGAAACGTGAAGCGGCATTATGGCGGCTGATTCAATTTCCCGTTGTCGGTAGGAGAAAAAAAAGGAACATGGTTGTCTTGATTACGCGTGCTCGCAAATCTATATCATTCCTTTGTTCGTTTCTGCTTTTGTCGTTTCCTCCGCCAACTTCTGTGCTTACTTCTGCTGTGCTCAGTGTGGGTACGGTTTCGTGATACGCCTGCTTTTCTGCCATTCTACTGGAAGTCACGTGCACTACTGCTCTTGTTACCAAGCCCGTACGTTTTTTTACAAGTTCTCTCTGCCTAGTCTCTTCGTTTTCGTTGCGCGTTGGATGTCACTTGTATCGTAGCTCGCAATTCCTGCTGTGTTGCTTCATTTGATCCGGCTTCCATTTCCCGTGGCTTCTGTTTCGTCATGTTATAACCGGACATCGTTTGCTGCAGGGTCTTAACTTTTCGACAACGTGGAACGTATTTCAGAAATATAGTTTCAATAGTGGCGTCAGTTTACGTCGTTGCTGAAGCTCTGCGTGAGCTGCTTTCTAATCTTGAGGCAAGTGTTTTCTTGCTGTAATTAGCAAAACAAATGCGCAATGGTACGCATTCAGCACCTCATAGAACTATGGTGATTGTGTGGCGCAAAACTGGCAACAAGCAGAAGCTGCTTCGGAAATAAAGTTTCATGTGGTTGGTACCGAATCTCCAATTTTTTAAATGACATCGCGTGAGCGTCGACCTACGGCATGTCAGCGGCTTATAACTGCGAGAAGTCAAGAAATATACCATAATATTATGAGGTGCGCAAAGCTCTGTGCAGTTTGAGAACTTTCTGCTAGGCTTTTACTTCAGGGTAACAAAGGCATCTCGCCTCTGTTATCCGCGAGGCCCCATAATCCACCACAACAAGCGAGGCAGCATAGCTACAAGTATTTGCAATGATAGCTTCTTATTCTTTTGTATTTTTTATGACCCCGCACGGGGCTGATAAATTTTATTATTTTTATTCATGGCGCGGGCTCCAGTAATACACACAACACAACTCACACACACAAATGGACAGCGCAGCACAGACGACACATCTTTTTCACACATGTGTTCTCACAGCGGTATTAAGGTGTTAGCTTTTCTTAGCTCGTGGCTCAGCTTCGTGCCATAGGCGCTCTCCGAAGCGAAAAATGTGAGCGGAAGAGGCGATAGAGGAACCAGAAGGTGCTTCCATTGTAGGAGCGCAATTGGCACCAAGTGCGCTTCCATCAATGAGAGAGGAGCGTTTCGCGACCTGGTGTAAGGCTCGGTTCCCCTCCGTGCATCACGGGTGGCGAAACCTATCGATTGCACCCGTCGTCTTTCCATTAACTTCATTCCTTCTTCGTTATTCCATCGTAATCATGCTGTCCTGTTTGAATCGTGGTTGCTACGTGGTTGCTGTGCCATCGTTGCCATTGCGTTGTCGTCATACAGCCGTCGGCACACATTCGTTGTCATAGCATCGTCGTTTGACCGTCGTTGTCGTTTCAACGTCGTCATTTCAGTTTCCTCATCCCATTTTTCTCATACAGCTATCGTCATTCCATCCTACGTCATCGTCGTCATGTAGTCGTCCTCATGCAGTCGTCGTTATAATATTGTCATCATTTCAGAATCATCGTTGCGCCATCGCCATACAGCCTTTCTCAAGCATTCGTTGTCGTACCGTCGTTGCGATGCAGTCGTCGTCATTTCGTCGTCGTCTTTCCAGCTTCGTCATCCAATTCTTGCGATGCCGTCCTTGTCTGACAGTCGTCGTCATACACTCGTTGTCATCCCATTGTGGTAATGCCGTCGTTGTCACAGCCTCTTTCATCGTTCCCCTGACGCCATTCCTTCTTCTTCATTCAACCCTAATCATGCTGTCATATTAGCTCAACGTCTGTCGTTACCTCGGCATCTGTCGAAAAAAAAAAAAACAGGAAACCAAAATTCGACGGCCCTTACACTCCGTGAAGATGGTTAACCAGCGAAGCTGAAACGTGCGGCCCCGGTGTTTATCACTGGGTTAATTCCGACGGTTCATCAAAATATTTCTCAATTATGAGGTTACACGCACGTTCCGCTGCAATGGAGAGAACGACGTCACTGACGGTATGCCCGCAGTCCGCCGTCGTCGCTTGCGTTCGATGTCTGTAGTTTGCTCGGTGGCGCGGTTAGCAGTATTCGCCTGCCCATTGCCATTTACGATTATTCGAAATTAAATTGCTTCAAAATTAAATCTGTCCGTTACGTAAGACAATGAATGGCCTCATACCCCCTTAAGCAATGGATCATACCGCCGTAAACGCGGCCTCGCCATTACGACGACAGAAGAGAAGTGAAATTCTACGCTGGAATGATGAGCGGCAACGGAGCCAGCTGTGGAAGAAGACAACGACTATGAGCGCGGGAGTAGTGGAACGTGTGCGTGCCGAGCACGAGCGCAACCCGAGGGCCACCAACGAGCCAGCTGTGGAAGAAGACGACGACGCTCGAGCCGATGCTGACGATGATCGTTTTCTGTGGACAGGCAACTAACAGACGCTTTTTTTCATGTCGCCTAGCCATATAAAGCTTCGCTTTAAAAACTGAAACTTAGGTGAATATTTCTAACGTTGCATAGCGTAGGCACACAGTTTTTGATAATACACAGTTTCTGAACAGCTGAGAGCAAGCATCGCGATACTTACAATCCCACCACGGTTTGTTTCGCAGTCGCGAAAAACTGCACCGTGAAGCAACAGCCTTCCACTGCCACAAACGAAGCCGCGGTGTGCAAGCTTTGGAAGGAATCAAGAGCTTGCCTTAGTATGCTAGGGCCGGCAGCGCGCTGCTTTTCGCGCTGTCGGTTCACTCTTCTGAACCTTGCTCGCCTCACTCTTTGTCCTAGAGGCGCGCGTGCGTGCATAAGAGATTTCCGCTTGTTGACAGCGCGCAAGATGAGAGGCTCTCGTTGCTTTTGCTGGACTTTCTGGCTTCAAGGGTACTTGGCTTGGCGCCGCCTAATTAATGATGCTGTCCCGAAACGAAGACGCTCCCATGCCGACGCCTCCACGTTCTCTATACTTTAGCTGACGCGCGAGCGTCGTGTTTCTCTTCTACACACTGCAAATATTTCTTTCCTTGATTCTTACTTCTAGTTCGTCGCCTTTGTTTCGCTCTTGATCGTGCACTTGTCACTTGGGAGACCTGCACACAGGACACTATTTCTTTGTTGTCAACAAGATCATCCGTCCACACCCGCTTCTCTTTTTTCTTCTTCCTGTCATTTCTTATGAGCAGGATTGTTTTTTAGCCGCGGATAATATGGCAACGGAGCATAAGAACATTGCTGGTGGTTATATACAAGCTCATTAAACTGGGACATGTAGCTCGTAATTCTGCTTGATACGGACTTTATGTTTTCCTAGCGTCTTGCTGGGCATCAAAGGGAGCTTTTTACTTCGGGTTTTTGGCTAGCCGCAATTTAACGTTTCTCGGCGTGAAGTTCCTCTTAATGAAAAGGGTATGTTTTTGTGCGGGCATGCCTCGTTAAAGCTACCTGGCATTTCTAACAATGTCTCGCAACAACTAAAAATCGCGCAAGAGTTGCAGGAGCTCAATCATGCGAGGTAATCAACGAGAGGTTACGACCGCCGTAGATCTTAAATTCTTGTGAAGCCCTCAGAAAACAAGTTCTTTCAAGACAATGCGAATGTTTGTCTTTCGCTTCAAACTGCTGACGGAGAATACACGTCCTCCGTATGAAGTAGCTGAATCAATATTTTAGGGCGGGTGTCGCCACTCCACTTTGTTGGTCTAATGATATTGTATTATTTTAAAATTTCTTTCCAACGTACCTTGTTCTGATGTTTTTCTTCGGATTAAAATAAATGAGAGATTCCTAGTAAAATCTGCAGGGTGGTAATGGGTGTTTACTTGACAGATTAACTGCTCTAAAGAGGCTTTTGTGTCGCATATTATGTTTTTTAAATATTTTTATCACAAACGATGTTAAACATATTTCTTTGCTTGAGAACACAACTTCGATGGGGAACAATTTAAACGAAGCCTGTACTTTCTAAATGTCGTGGTCGCGCCACGTTGCAACCGCTTAACCAAGACCATAATTTGCCTTTGCTTATTACCGAAACTGCTGCTTCACAGAAATATATTTTTTCTATACTATACTGGTTTGTAGCGCGCAGAATACCTTCTGTGAGTCTGTGTGAAATCTTAAGAATTTCGTCGAAGATTCTGATTACGCCCAATCATGGTTTCAAGATGTTCCTGCATGAACTTGTGGAAAATGGCGTTTGAGTAATGAAGTCTTGCTCATGATGAGGTATAATTTGTAAATATATTTTCATTTTAATTTTGCTACTTACTCCGATTGCAGTAAAGTAATAATCCACAACTCTAAGTTTAACATTACTTTAGTTGCCTTCTAATCTATTCTTTCAAACCAATGTGCTATTTCAATGTGGATTATTAATCAGCAGAACTTATTGTCGCTAAAATTATTGTTGTTTAAAAGTATATTTTTTTTAATCTGCAAGATTCCCCGTCCGTCCTCCTCATTTCTGGCAGATTAAACACGTAACTTTAATAGTTTCTAATTGAGAACTTGAGCAATTCGCAGCTATCCGCAACGCAGAAAATCTTGGCTATTTTTGCTTCTTGTCGCCTTTGTGACCTGCCACCGGCATTTGTGTGAACCACAGTAAACAATGGAACAAGTTGCTTGCTCTATTTTATTGAAATGAAAACGAATCCTTTCTTCCATTTGGGATTTGTGGCAATGATCACTGGGAAAAAGGAACATCGGGAATGACTGGCAACCTTCTCTTTCACCAACTTTGGCTGTCGCGCTTTTAGAAGCTCCCTTACCCGCGAACTGAGTGTATTGTCCGTATCGTTTGGTAGGCAGTATAAGACGCAGAATAGAAGCAAGATCTCCTTGTCATTGCTTCGCGTTTAAGCGAAACGGTCAGTCGTATTTAGCTGCATTTATCCCATGATTCCTTATGCGCATGCGATACGCAATGGCCCGCATTTCTTACGAACTTTTTTGGGGGGCCGCATGACTACATGCGGGAGCAGTTCTACCTTATCGCGGCTCTAGTCGGGCGCTTAGCCTTTATTTGGTTGCGAGGCAAAAGTGAGAGACAACTTGCCCTGAAGAAGGCGCGCCAAACACGAATGGCGTATGGTAAAGGGTGAGGAAAAGCGTCCTGGGTTTCCCGTATAAGCATTTCCGTGGGCCTTATAAGGAAGCGGGAGTCCCATATCGCATGCGCCCCAGGGTTTCTTTGTGGCAGGGCGGCGGAAATAAGAGCCTCCTTTTTTCTTTTCCCCATTGTCGCGCGTCCACAAACAAGGCGCTCCGGGCATTTTCTGCGTGCCGGCAGAGAAATATTTGTCGTACGCAGCTCATCCTATCGCTTTTTTCGTAGAAGCATGGGACTAAACATACGAACAAAAACCAAACCAGAGAGCAAATGTGATTTTGTGGGAAAACGAAAATTGGCCAGTACCAGCTCCACATTCGGATAAGTTTAGTTGTTTAGGATGTGCAGATATGCGCTCCGTGAGGGCATGTGCTTATTTCCTGCTTTCCTAAACACCTGATTCTTATATATATTATGTATACATTCCCTATACCTTGCCTTTACATTGTCCCGTTGTTCGCAAAAGAACTGCTGCATCATAATTAGGCTGCTCCTTCAGCGTTTTCCGAAACGTGACTGCTTTTTTTGTTCGAAGGGAGTCTGCCATAGTGAAAATGAGCGTGATCGTGACATGGGCGCAAAGAAATAAAAATTTTGTCGTATTAAATTTGCTTTCTTGACAACCATTTATCTTTCCTGAATAGTTCCTCGTCGTTGTTAAGCTTCAATAAGACCTGATTTCTTGGTCTATCACGGTAGTATATAATCTGTGCTTCTTTCAATAATAATCATATAATTAAAGAAAACAAGTTGCGAGTAAGCCCTCGTGTCGTCGTCCTTTCTTTGCGTCCCGTTCGCAGTATTTTTTCACCATGACATCTTCGCAACTGACCCAGTTGACAAACCTTCGAAGGAAGATTTTTTTTTCGTTGAGCTAACAAGCAAGGAGTGCGACAAATCAATGTGACTGCTAAACATTTTTAAGGTGCTTTGGCGTGCGAGATGCTTGAGTAAGAACGCCCTTGCCCCTGTTTGCGCAGACCCTCCCGAGATCAAGTACGAGGGCCATCCTCGCGAGGAGGTCGAAGAGGGCGGCTCGCTGACGCTGAATTGCGTGGCGGACGCCAACCCGCCGGCGAACATCCTGTGGCGCAAGTCCGGCCAGTCGAGCATCTACGACATCAGCCACAGCATTCACTTCAGCTCCATCCAGCGCACAGACTCCGGCGTCTACAGCTGCTCGGCCAAGAACGACTTCGGAGAGAGCGCCGAAATACAGGTCACCGTCAACGTCAAATGTGAGTGCTGTTCCTTTCACTTGTTCGGCTCTATGTCCTCGCTTCGCGCGCTCGAAACTTCAGAGTCTTTAGCAGCTATCGTAGTCGACACCCTTTCTTTCCTCATTCAAAGTCACTGTAAACCATACGTTTTCAACGGCAGTGCCAGGCGGAGTTAATGAAATCGCCTTACATATGTTGGATTGCAAAAAAATTGGCTGTCGTTTAGCTCTGGTTAAACCTAGTCGAGTAGCATAGCTACAGACCCCCGGATGCGCTTAGGCTTCGCTTGTAGTTAGACACCATCCATACTGCGGCCTCAACTATGGCTGCGGCGGCGCGAGCTCTCCCCTTCTTTTGACCCTTTTCGCGGAGCAGTTTGCTCTAGAGGAACGAGATGGCGCTTTCGGCCGCGCGCCATACGTTGCCTCAGCGAATGCGCACGAATACGAAACCATTACTGCTTCTGCCCTGCTACTCTGCGATCAGCTGTCGAAAATGCATCTGGGTGTGCGTTAATGCACTGTGCCCAATTCATACTGCAAAATGTGTAACGATAAAGGGAAGACGTGTGCGGTAGTTCGCTGCAAAAATAGTGATTCACATATAATTGAATGGAATCAACCTGTGTCACCACGGCTACATAAGGACTGCCTGTGTTGCCGCCCTTCGCGATGCACGGCTTTCCTCAAGGATTAAAAAAAAATATTTCATCCGCCTGCGCTGTATAGCTAACGTCCAAAGAAAGGACTTCACTCCGGAACGTCGGCACTTGGGATTGAGTACCGCTCGTTACAAAATGAAGTAGTGCCACTTACTGGAATAGTAAGTTTCCCGCACGTTATCTACACACATCCACCCTTACTCGCACGAAAACTTACGCCCACCCTATAGCCAACGTGTGAGTGAATAGGCGCACACTTGAATCAATGTGCCGAAGCATGAGTGACGGCGACCACACCGACAAAACACGAAGGTTGGAGGCTGAATGTTTCGTGATGGTCCACAGAATAAGCGAGGGACTAGCGATAATACGTCTTTGCTACGAGCTATCGCAAAGTACAGAACATTTACATTCCAAGCCTTTGTGCGCAGCAAGAACAAATTTATCGCAGCAGAGCACACCTGCGAGTGATTACCCTGAAAATAAACAATCAGATAGTGGCCGCACCGATCGAGGAACTTTACCAAGTCAGAAATATGACAAGCCGCTGGTTCAAAGTGTTTGCCAAATAAAGAACGCAGAGCACACTGATCCCGATTTAATTCATAAGCGGAAAGTTTGGACAGCTTGGAATACATTTCTAGCCTCGTTTTTAGTACGAACACCGTATACGCTGCTCGCGCCGTTTGGACAAGGCGTAATGGGCTCTAAAAGCACTTACATGTCCTCTAAAGCTGTGACCAAAGCTTCGTGTCGTCTACACAGTCACCATCTACGATATGCGTCGAAACGGAGGTTTGCTGCACCGCACCGGCGTCACGCGCTTGCATTGTAAACACGGAGGCAACGGAGGCGGCTGAGGCAAGCAACCACGTGATCAAACATGGCAGCGCCCACGGGAGCGCCGCGCAAAGGGCCAATACTCCCGGTTATCAAAGCTGCGGAGCGCGGGGTGTGACGTCATACAAAGGGCGCAGCGAGCGCCCAACGGCAGGAGCGGTGGCCGCGCGGTGACCGCGACGAGGCGAGTTGCCGGAGAATCGAGGCCCGTGGTGTGGCGTCACACAGAGGGCGTGGCGAGCGCGCCAGCTGTAAGCCAGCTGTGGCGGTTGCCAGTATAGTGTACTAGACCGTATTCTAGTACACTCTAGTTGCCAGGCAGCGGCGGACGCGCGCCTGTAGGAGCGGTGGCCGCGCGGCGACCGCGATGAGCCGAGTCGCCGGAGAATCGAGGCCTGTGGTGTGACGTCACACAGAGGGCGCGGCGAGCGCCCAACGGCAGGAGCGGTGGCCGCGCAGCGATCGTGACGACCCGAGTTGCTGGAGAATCGAGGGTCGTGGTGTGACGTCACAGTGCGGCCACGGCTCAAAGTGCGGCGACGGCGAAGAGGCGAAAACCTGGCGTAACGTATCTATCGCAGCAAAAGTGATTCATTCGGTTTATCCAATCCTTTATATTTGCTTCGAATCCAAACTACCTTGAGCAAGGCATTATTAGTGGAATTTACCTCTAGCATAGGCTGTAGGTTGGTAGAACAGTACTTGGGCTGGGAATGTCAAGTTTCAGCTGATAGTGTCAGAAGCATCTCATTGGCATATCGTCCCATAGATATGCTCAAATAGCGAAAACACTATAACGCATTATAATGTGTTGTGTACTCCTGGCGCAACATTTCATCGTCCTTATGTTCCTTGCAGTTCAAGCATGCGGCAATTTTCGTTATGGAACGTACAAAACTGCGGAGGAGATTAGCACGGATAACGGAACCACATTTCCTAAGCCATGTTAATAGAGGATGATGTTGCAGTTACCACAAGGGATCTTTATTAGTTTTCTGGCTCTTTTGATCAAAAATATGGGAGTAGTCTGCGCCATTTATTCATGGAGTCTTTTTTTTTGAGCTGAATAACGAAGACCTTCACTATATACAGTAAATAATAAGTATCTCATTTATAGAGAAAGAGATACAAACATTAATGATAATCTGGTTTACAATGGAGGTTACAATGCCGCTCATTTTAATAAGAAATACGGCGAATAGCAATCTTAGAAAGAAATATAATGCGTGGACATTTACAGTGGTGGAACTTTGCACCGTCATAAAACATTTAGTACTCCACCTCTTGCGCATGTGCCCGAGTGTATATTTTCACAGAAGAGAGTGAAACCCGGTGACCTTTTAATTCTGCAAGGTCAGTAGTTGAGCTATTTTCGTCCTAAGCAATCTGCCAAGCAGACCGCATAAACGCATCTCTTAGTGTGCAAACAAGACAGTCTGAACCGAATATCTCAGACTTTTCGCACACCAGCCTCGATGCGTGCAGCTTGGTTCTATCGGAAATATACGATAGCAAGGTAGAAGCATGCATGCAGACGTGCGTAATGTGGCTGCGGCGCGCTCTGAGTCTCGTTATACTGTGGCCTATGCTCTCTTTATTTGCTTTTTTTTTCTCCTTCTCCCTTTCCAGCTTATCTCATTAGGCTTGATATACGCCTAAGCTCCGTACGTGGTCACGCCATCTGGCGTTCGTGTTTCTGCATTAGGGAGGGCCTCCGAAAGTTTAGCGAAAATGTTCGCGGCTGCCTTGCCTGCGATTTTTTTTTTTTTTTTTGTATCGAAGCTAGGTAACCGCTGACTAAATGTAATTTGTCTGAATATGGCTTTTTTTTGCTCAGGTAGAAAAAAGTAGTTGGCCGGTAAGTGTTTTTGCCTAGAAGTTGAAGTGCCACATCACAAATTGCAAAAAAAAAGAGAAAAGAAAGCCCACAGAAAGAGAGAAATGCAGAAAGAGAAATAGAAAAGCGTTAGGACCAAGCCGCAAACATTTTGACCACATACTCATACTGCCGCCGTAATGCCACCATTTGGAGGATGCAAATATTTACTTGGTATTAAATTCGTGTCATCGCCAGATAATGAGCCATCCGCCATTTGTAACGGTTTCTTTATTGCAAATGCTGGTTCCATAAAACCAGCGAAGTGTAGATTCTGGCTTAGATACGCCGTATCTCACAGTAAACATGCTGTTCTTGTACGTAAATTCTCGGGAATCATTATGAGAATCAATTGTTCTGATAACTGAAACAATGTATTCTTAATTATCTTTTGTCCATCATTTGACGAGCAGACAGGCCGAAGATCATCCAAGTGGACCCTTCGTCGCCGGCCACTTTCAACGTGGACGACGTCATGACGTTGCACTGTGTTGCGGAAGGAAACCCCGTGCCCAAGTGAGCGTTTTTTCTCGCTGATCATCTTTACTTGAAACCAGGTTGACGCGTGTGTCCCGATAACAATAGCTGTTGCAGCAACTAGCTACGACGTACAGTTGACCTGTTTTTACAATTCGGCTTGATCAGGTGGATTTTTGCAGGCGCTGAATTAATAGCTTGGATGCCTACTGACGCGCAATTACATTCACTCTGTCGTAAGTTTATTACCTTAACGTATTTCCTTGTCAAATAGTGTTATTTAGTAGCGGTCTTACAAGGAAGATTAATATCGAGAGCTGAACATTGTGCGCCAGCTGCACCGAACGAATCAGTGCGCATTCGAGTTCTGTCGTCTTCACGGAGCTCCCGCGTAGCAATCAGGAGTCACATTTATTCCTAAAATAATTCTATGCAGGACTGGCTTGTGCGTGACTTCTAGGAAACTTCTCGCCCTATGAGCTGCTCTAGCATGACTTTATAAGTTATTAAATATAACTCTGGCGGTAATGCTTACGAAATTTATAAGCCGCAACTGGAATCGCTGATATCCTTGCAGAAGCTGACCGATACATTTCGCTATTTCGTTAATAAGTGCTTTAGGCAGCTAATTTAAGCTTATGGGTAAGGTTGTCTGTGATCGCTTCTGACGATCATTATACAGTTATTCAAATTAAAAAGCGACAAATAACCATGTGTATTTTTTGGCAGATGCGTAAGTTTTGACAAATTTTTTATAAGTTATTCGGTTAATTTTTTTAAGTATAAGGGCATGTGGCAGCAACTCTGTGACGGGTGATTGTCTACACTGAGTCTTTTATTTTATCAACTAGGATTACGTGGCTACAGCAGAACGGCCGAGACCCCAACGTCTGGAACATCCGTGGCCGCAACGCATCGCTAACGGTGGCCAATGCCAGCTACAGCCACCAGGGAATCTACCGCTGCGAGGCGAGCAACGTGGTCAAGAACCAGCCCTATCGCGTCCAGTCGCCGGAAGTGCGCATCGATATTCGAGGTAAGACCCGCACATTGATCGCGTAGATATGCTTGCATCTGTAAACTGCTTGTGCTTTTGCATCCGGTTATCCGCCACAACTGTGGTAAATCGTGGCAAACCATCGTCCCCATCCGTGGTCACTATATCCACAACCGTAAATTCAAGTTGATGTCGCCGCACGTCACTTACTCCTTCTTGCACGGTGGGCTGTTCTTGAAGAAAAAAAAATGCTTCAATCCTTGCGTCACGCATCGTTAGTAAGGAAGGAACTCGCCTTAATTAGATTGTTGTATGATACCGTATTGGCGCACGCTGGCTGGCACATCTGTGTTTGACCAATCGCAGCATTTTCCAAAATTCCGCCAATCGTAATTCATGGAGGCAGAGTATAGGAAGCTAGGCTAGACTCAAACTTCGAAGTTGCGAAAGATGCACATACAGGGTGTCCCAACGAACGTTAGCCAAGCTGTGTATCGAAAACAACTGATAAGAAACACTGTGTGAGATACAATTTTAAGACCTACAGTGTTCGGTTGTCCCAGCTCTTACAATCGAACACCGTTGGTCTTAAAAATTTATCTTGCACCACGCTTTTAAATTTCTTTTTTTTCTTTCGTTGAACAGCTTCGCTGGCGCTAGCTTGGACACATGGTATATATCCATATTCGGACCATGCTTGGCTGTCGCCGGTACTGTAATCACAGCTGCAGTTTTCTGGATAAGGATAATGCAATGAAACATTTGTAATATTGTAGCCGTACTTCCTATAAAGTGTAGATTCCTTACAAGCAATGAAAAATTGAACATTTACATTTCTATGCAGCATTAATACGTGAAAGAAGCGATAGAGTTCACCTTTTCTAACGTTAGTTTTCTTGCCCTATCACGCTCGTCACGAGAAAGATAGCAGTAAGATACGACCTGTGGAGAGGTCCTCATTCAGGTGGTTTTAAGCACAAAAAAAAAGGGGGAGGGGGGGCACGTGCTTATATGCATTTGGTTATAGGGAGGAAATAAAGCAGTGAAGTTTCAAGGCAGTAAAGTTTTGTGCGTATCGATGCCCGCTGTGGGCATCCCTAAGTGTTGTTGATGATGGAAGGCGATCGAATACGATCAAATGAAAATGACAATTGTTGAACCAGAGCAGAAAATTGCCTCGCAAATTACATGTAGTGGCTAGAGATGGTACCGGTATGACCTACTGTAATAGCACAACTGCTGTCCCATAGCTTCCTTGGTGACTCCATCGATCGCACTATGCGCATCTTCGCTGCATTTTTGTTTCTCCCTTCGGAAAGCAGCGATCCATCGAACACTGTGCTAGAGCGTAGGCTGGCTCGTAGCATATACTTTGCATATAGAACGCGGATCGGTAGGCGACGACGTACGCACGCTCGAATGCCATTCGCCTCCCTGTGCATCAGCTGCACCTAACGAGGCATGCTGAGCGGGCGTTCCATTTTCGTCGTTTTCGATGTCTTCCATGGAGCGAGCAGAGTTTCCAAATTATTCCTTATCAGTCATTCCGCGCAGACTAGCTTATCAGCGAGTTCTAGGAAACATCTCGGCCAATGTGCCGCTGTTCCACGTTCTCAAAATCGACAGTGTCACGAAGGCGCCCGCTTCGTTATTACTTATGGGATACATCTGCAGTTAGAAAAATTTTGGATGATCCAGAATAAAATGATTCAGTGTGAAAAGATAGGTTGCAGAATGCCGTACATACTGAGGCTAAGAAAACTGTTTGTCTAGTTCAAGAGACCGTAAGTGACAATACTGCTATGCAGGATGGAGTACAGTCTAAGCGGGTTATATTTTGCTGTTTCACGGTTTTCGAGGCATTAGCACAATGGGATACACAGATTTGAAATTTAAAGAGTGACGAGGAAATCATATTTCAAACAACTCAGGCAAGCCTGATGAGTCAAAAGACAAAACTGCAGTGGGTGACTGCATTGCTAACAGCTGCTCTAATTGTTATTAATGACTCACGAGTCCTGAAAATCAAGCACACTAAGTGAAATACGAGGACAAAGAAATAAATGTCGCACTTTCGCCCGAAAGGCGAAGCATCAATTGCGATGGCAAATTAGCAGAGAGCTATTCGGAGTAGGGATAGTAGTTTTATCGGCTGCATAGCAGTTGGACACATTCACTTACTAACTGAATTGACAAGCGTGGTGTCAGCGCGCACAAGCACACATGAATAGATCACACTCGATGACCGCAGACAACCACTGTCAAAACGCTGGCAGCAAGCGCAGCCGCCGCAGCGAGCGAACGTTCGTGTAGTCTATCACTTCAACGGAAACCGAGTGGCCGAATGCACAGCGCATACAAAGGTCAGAGCCGTGTGGAGATCGCTTGCAAGATACGGCGCGCGCGACACCACCGGCAGCCCGTACCGGCGCAAACATAATAAAGAACCAAGCGCAAAGTGCAAAGTACGCGAACGCATTTGCTGGCAGAGTAGAAGCGCCCCCCCTCTCCCGTCCCTCCCGCGCTGCCTTCCCGCTTTGCTCCTTGCGTCGCCAGATTGCGTCGCCAGTTGCCCTTGCGCCCGGTTGCAAAATACGCATTTGGTGCCGCAGCAAACCGTCAACCCCCCCCCCCCTTCTCTCTCCCTCCCTTCCTCCCATACAACCACGGCGTTTCGCGCCACGGAAGTCACATTAGAGTGTTTTAGTTTAGCGTATTTACGCTCCGCTTAGGTGCTGAGCGGAGCGGAAGCACGAATGCGCATGCGTCCTCCGCTTAGCCGCAAGCGGGCTAGCGGAGCGAGAAACACGGTCCGCTTACAAGCTGCCTAAGCGGAGCGCGGAGCGTTGCTGCCGTATTCCGCTAGCGTGTGTGATCGATGCACCCGCCCTCTCTCGCGCGTGCATCGAAGCACCTTGCATCGATGCACTAGTCGTGTGAGCGCGAATAACTTGTGTATTACACCTCCCAGCTGTTTTTTTAAAGGAAATAAAGTGAACAGCACAGCTACCAAAAACGTCGCCAGCGCATTGGCGTCATAAAGGATTGGATTGGATTCGAAATGCAAACTCGCTGGCCATCACGTGGCGTTCACCAAGTCGACGCTTCATTTTCCACTCGATAAAATGGACCGGTAACGTATTACAAGCACCCGTCTAGATACTTCATGAACAATTAAGTTATATCTACTCGTCTTACTTTGTAAAAGTGACAAAACGGTTTTTTATTTTGTTTTACTACGCTGAATTTGCCCAGAGGGCGCTGCAACTAGGAAAGGTCCGCTCCGCTACGCTACACGCATAACTAAAACGTGAAAGTCGCCCGCCGCTCCGCTGTGGCTTAGCGGGGCAACTCGGAGCGGAGCGGACCGTAAAGACGCTGAACTAAAACACTCTATTTGCTTTCCGCCGTGCGTTCGCTCTCCGTGATAGCGCACGTCCCACGCTCGCTTTCACTCGCACATACGGCGCGCGGCGACGATTTTATCGCCTTCGGACTTTATGCGGAACCTCACGCCGACGGCAGAAATCTCCTTGAAATGTCCATATAATTTCTATCGCAAGAAAAAGAACATACATGTGGCGCTGACTTGCAACAGCATTTACTGGCGATACGCAGGTCACATAAGTGAAATAAACACCGCTGGAATCCATCGCCGCGTATCTTCGTGTGCCGTGTGTTTGATTTCTCACATTGACCCCCCCCCCCCCCCCCCTCGCGCTCCCTCACCTTTATTATCTTGTGGTATGCATCGCAGGCCCTCCGCAGATAATGGCGGAAAGCATGAAGACGCGTCCCGTGGTGGTTGCCAGCAAGGAGGAAGACGTGGCGGTGACAGTGGTGTTCTGCGCCGACCCCAAGCCCGTAGAGACCTTCTGGGGCTGGGGCTCCTACAAGCTCAAGACGGGCAGCGCCCTCGGACGCTTCGTGGCAGAGCCCCTGCTATCGGTGAGGAGCGCCTTCATTTCATTGCCTCTACTATTAGGGAAAGCTTCTTTGTCTTTAGTCTTTTTGTAAATTACTCTATGTGAGGAGATGTTGGCGCTTCGTATAGGCGCCGGCTACTCCTTCGCTCCGACGTCCAATGAAACGAAGGGCACTTTTGAGAAGAAGAAAGCCATGACGATACAAAAAGCAGGTACGAACGAGTTTCCGCGTATGTTTCACAAGTTGCGACGCATGTTGCAGTTCACAATGTAGAACACGAGGTCAAATGCAGTTCATGCTTGACTTGTTGAGGTTGATATATTGCATCGAGGAAATCTATGAGTGCTATCGCTCAACAAGGAATCGCCAACGTGAGTATCTCTCAAACATTTCAGCAAAAGAAACTGAATTTATTAAGAACGTGCTTTAGCTTCTTACTATTCCCGCATTTATAGCGAGAAACACATGATACGCTTATGGAATGCACAAACGCCAAGGTCGAGAGATACATGTTCAGATATATTGAATAAACAGCACTTATATTATATATATATATATATATTATAATATATATATATATTCTGTATATTCTAAAGTGCGGAAGGACACATTTTAAGCTCTAAACATTAAAAAAAAATTAGGATGCACGGTTCAGGCCAATACTTGCCACTGTTACCAAATAAGCTTTCCGCCAATTTTTATAGTCGTAAAGGACAGATCGGAGAGAACGGTTTGCTAACCGCTAAATAAATGTGGACCCTAACGTTCTCTATCTATTATCATATAAAACTAGAGACGCTTCAATCATTTATAAAATTTTTCTTTGGGGTGTTTCGCACGTACACGAGGAATATAGCCACCATGACAACTAGTCCGCTCCTTGTAAAGCCTCCTCCATAAGACGGTAAACAGACCATAAGAGGTCGTGGCCAGTTTTATTATTCCGTAAGAGGAAGCTTTAGTGAGGAACTGTTGTCTGAATACATGGGAACTGAAAATTTTTAACTGCGTAAGCAATGGGGCAAACCGCCCATCAGCCCGCCCGCCCGCCCGTCCGCCCGTCCATCCAATAAGACGATCACTTTCAAGATAGCGCCTGCAGTAGCGAGCCAGTTGACCTTCGAGCTGCCTCTCGCTTCAACAGGAACTAACCAGTGAGAACACAGAGCACGCAAAGCTGTTCGCACTCGCCACACTGTGTCCCCATCGCAGATCGATTTCAAGATAGGATCCCAGGTGTCTCTCTTCAACGGGAACGTAGCGGTGAGAACACAGAGCGCACGAAGCTGTCAGCAGTCGGCGCTCTCGTCGCAAATCGCTTTCGAGATACGGCGCGCGCGACCGCGCAGAACGCAGGGAAATCAGAGTTGGACCCCTCGCTGAAGCTTCTTTTTAAAGAGGCCCTGAAACGCTTTTCGAAAATAGTAAAAAAAAAAAAAAGCGTTGGCGATCTGTTAACGCCTGGCTGCCCGTCAACAGTGTGAGCCAAATATCTTTGCACTGCATGCAGCAGCAAATTTGCAACCTTGTGTCAAACGCAGTGAACATGTCGCTTGCTCTCGCATCCGCTATGTCGTCATCGAAAGCAGCGGGTCCACCAACGCTATTGGCTTAATTTCGTGTTCGCGAGAACAATTTCAGTAACAAGAAATCGCTAATTTTAAGGTAAATAAAATAAATATATGTCTTTGATCTCAAAAAGAAAAAAGTAATTTCATCTTGGCACTGCGCGTGGACTCCGACAGGGCAGCGGCATGTTGCGTTGCGTAATCTGGCCGTGGCCGCCACGGGGTGCCGCGACGAGTCCTTTCGTTGCCGTGACACGCAACTTTTAGCCGACGCTTTGCACTCTTGGCTTCTACCGCGGTGTAGCTTCCAGCGTGCTAGCGGCAGCGAAGAGAGATAGAAAGTCGGGTATTGGTGCGATAGCTCCATTTATAGTTGAAGAATTAAAACAAGATTTTGCGGCATGAGATTCATGGGACGCCGTACATTAATAATCAAAAAGGTGGCTGACAGATGAAGTAGCACACGAGGAATAAGGATCATAAACAGGGATAAGGTGCCTCAGAAAGGCTGGCCAACGTTTCGATAGGAGGACCTATCTTCGTCAAAGGCGGCCTCGTCATCCTCGGCGGGTTAGTTTTAAAGGGTTAGTGGAGTGACGTCACGTCGATGTCGGCTGTGGCTGGCTGCAAAGGGAGAGACTGAAAAGAAAATGACCGCTGGCGCTTGACTTTCAGTTAATACACTGACTCTAGAGGACAAGCTGCTCATAGGGCCCATGCACTGAAATCGGTCACCGCAAGAGCGCCGCCATTATGATACGCTGACGTTGCCAGCTCCTGAAACGCTTTTTCAGGAGCTGGCAACCCGTGCTCACGTTGGTTTCGACGGGAATTCAGGGCGCAGGCTCCTTTCCCAAGCGTATCACCCCTGAAGGAAGCCGAACGCCAGGCCGGGGTACGCTTGTACCCATTTGAACCAGTGGGTATCCGGCGGCGGTGGGAATCGAACCCACAACCTCCCGCAGCCGAGGCGGGCGCTCTTCCACGTTTCAGGAGCTGGCAACGTCAGCGTATCATAATGGCGGCGCTCTTGCGGTGACCAATTTCAGTGCATGGGTCCTATGAGCAGCTTGTCCTCTAGAGTCAGTGTATTAACTCTACGGCCTAGACAGTCAAGCGCCAGCGGTCATTTTCTTTTCAGTCTCTCCCTTTGCAGCTAGCCACAGCCGACATCGACGTGACGTCACTCCACTAACCCTTTAAAACTAACCCGGCCGAGGATGACGAGGCCGCCTTTGACGAAGATAGGTCCTCCTATCGAAACGTTGGTCAGCCTTTCTGAGGCGACGTACATTAATAGTGAGGCTATTCTAGCTTTAGGTAGGTGACATGGGGACTCCAACAGAGGTCACCATCGATGATACCCCTAAGAATCGAGCGAGGCGTCGACTTCGATCTGCCAGTACCCTGACTTAAGATCTAACGAGGATTCTTTCCGCCTTTCATTTCCCCTTCCCCTTCCCCCAGTGCAGGGTAGCAAACCAGAATCTTTTCGGGTTAACCTCCCTGCCTTTCCCACTACGTTTCTCTCTCTCTCTATTCTAGCTTTAGCTAGAAAAGCGTTTCAGGGCTCCTTTAAGAACGAATGATTGCGATGTGTTACTTTGAGCGTCACAACAGGCACGGATTTAGAGGTTCTGGTAAGTGGACCTGTGAATGAAGAAATGTTTCAGAACCGGAAGTTATAATTTTAATAATTGGTGTCTGTACATAAGCAACAAGAAATCTTGGTGCATGAGCAGGAGAAACTATGAATTGTTCGCAAGCTGCTCTCTGAACAAGTACCTGTATCGCGGGAGCGGAAGCCACCTTTTCATGAATACCCCAAATTCTCAGAACCTAAAATCAAGAAAGGTAGGATGAAGACGAAGAAGACTCATTGACGAGTTTTTTTCATCTGTGCAGCTTCCCAATCCGCAACTCCTCTGAAAAAAAAAGGAAATACCGCACCTACATTGCACCGTCCGCGTTACTTAGATTTCGATGTTCCTTTGTTCCCGTTCTTGTATTTCGGACCGCTAAAGCGCTAAACATGTTTGGGATCTTTGTTATTTTTAACCGTATAGCAATTGGTGTTTATATCTTTCTCTGGGTACAGTGGGGCATTAAATTGTGTTCCAGCCTGAAAGCGTCTTCGTCGCGAGGAGGGAAGAAATGTGCATTCTTTCTACTGCAAATCACAATTTCAATGCCGGAAGTTTTGTTACCGTTTGATGAACATCATTTCTCCCCCCAATCCATACATGTACAAGTATGCTCAACAGTTTGTTTTTCATTGTTTCGTTTTTTTTGTACCAGTCGATTGCTTGGAACTGCGGCGCTTGAAGATAGTTTTTCGTCCAAATAATTTAAATCAACGAGGCTTGCAGTCAGTTCTGAGAAGCTCGGAGCTTGTTCGCGTTCTGCTTGCTGGCAGAAGTCATCCGACGAGCTTTTTCACCAGCCATGAATAATTCAACATTGCATTGGTCTTTCAGAAAAGGGCGCTAAGAAACTGGCAAGAGATTAAAATCTAGTCTGTTGAATTTCCAATGAAAGAACACCTATATATATGTTCCATTTTGTTATCTCACACGTACTTTGGCAGCAACGCTTGTTTTTCGTTCAGTGACTAATAGTCTTAAGAAGCATGCGCTAAACGTATGCAGCTATACTTAGCTTTCAAGGTTCTTCATATTTTCTGCACGTACCATGGCAAAAAACAAATATTTGGGGCCAGCATTTCGGAGAATGGGGCAGAGGTCATATTTAGCTAGCTTATGGTCGGCACAAAGTTAATTATACAGCATATCACGCTGCACTGAATTAGTATAAACAACGATAGGTTTTTTTTGTGGCTTTATAATTTCTGTGTTTGAAGTCCTTCCTTATTTTTGTGTCCGCATTATCCTTCTTTTTTTTATTGATTAGCCTACACTTGATCGAAGTGTCTTGCCTGTCCTGCTTACATTATAAAAACATGGTAGAAGAAATGGTGCACTAAGAAGGCCTTATTAAATTTTGAGTACGTAGTCATGGAGATATATCTTCCAAAAATCTCTTGAGGCTGATGAAGGCAATATAAACGTTTAAAAACAAGGCTACAACCCAACAGCAGCTTATCTCTGGTTATAGCAATGCTAAGCATTGACTTATTGATTACTACTTTGTAGCTTGTGTTATGAACTGACGCAGTCACTTATCATGTCTTCAAATTGATGATCTATTTAAATTGTACAAAATCAGCTGTTTCTATTTTTTAGCTGCAGTAAGGCGTACATTTTTTATTGTGTATATTGTGCTTTTAGAAAGAGTCGAAGCCCTGACATTTTGCAATTGAATTGCACGGAGTGCAGTTCTGCGGCCGTTCACAAGTTGACGCTGCATTCGATGCAGGCACCAAAACGCATGAAATTTCGAACGAAATTTATAGAGCTCATCGCATCGCCGTCGGTTTTCGTTTGAGCAGGCGATAACAGGGCCCGAACGCAATTCACGCAGACACTTTCAGTATTTACGATTATTGCAGAAACTAATAAGTTGAGAGCCGTTGTTGCATCACTTAATGTGTACGGCTGCGCCACTTTTAACACGGGTACGCCTGCGCAATCAGGATGTAAGAACGCTGTGCGTTCTGAACGTGGTTGCTACCAGGTTTAGTTTGGTTCTTCAAAAGGCACGTTGACTGCTTCGGTTGCTTAAACGTACTTCTTTTTTGGTCCAGGACGAAGAGCTGGAGGACTGTTACGAGTCTCGCCTGCTCATTCAGAAGGTCGAGAGCGACGACTCCCGAAAGTTCACGCTGTTTGTGGACAACGGCAAGGGCAAGGCTTCATACTCGGTGGCCTTAGAAGTCAAGGGTGCGTATGCGATCACGTTAGGCGATGGATCTCTGGCTCACGCTTTGTGTGTTGATTCCTACAAGATACTGGAAAGTCGAATGCTGCTTGAAAGAGAGTAGAAGTGCATGGGACATTAGCACTTTGCACATGAGCAACTGTAGACATTCCTAAGCGTCCCATGGAGGCTTGTGTAAGCTTAGCGATGTTTCCAAATTTCAGGGGGAAAATGTGCAGCACTGGCTTGATAGAATTATCGTTTCAGCAATGGGTGCCAAATTTTAGTGTTCTTTCCTGTCGTCGTCTTTTTTTTTTTCTATACGAACAAGAAATAGTATTTGTTAGCTCGACTTCTGGTCCTCATGCTGCCTCATCTGTCCTACAGTATCTCTTTTGCCGTTTGAGAACTATGATTAAAAGGCTAGCCCAACCGTAGCTGTGGAACAATGTCATGTGTTTTGTTGACTATCCTACGAAGTAATACCACAGAGCCGATTTCGGTAGCACGTTCTGTGGTAATTATATAGCGGAGGCATAGAATGACTGTTGCCAGCATGAGTCGCTTCTTTGGTTATTTTAGCTTTTGTGCGGAAGATGCGAAATAGGGACGTAAAAGCTTAATAGAAGCGTTCTAACACATGTCTTTTATGGATAACCATTATGGAGAGGAGGCTATGAAATAAATTGTTAAATTTCGCACGTGTGTTTCCCGAGGTATAATTTAGCTGTGAGCTAAAAATCTGTAACTGAATTTTTTTTTAGTTTGCAACAAGCCTTTGTAAGCTCGTTATGTCATGACGAAGCCCTCTAATCTCGCTCACAGCTGCACGATCATGCTGCGCGAGCTGCATCACGGTCTAAATATATCTGGTGTGTCTGCTGGTAAATGTAACGGCTGAGTGATTTTTTCCGAAAATGCTGTTGCTACAAATAATTTCACACAGATTAGCTAACGTTTGTTACAGGATTTTCTAATCCCGGGACCTCTCTTTCTCTTTCAGAACCACTGGCAATGACACTGGTCATTGCTATCGCCGTGGGTGGCGTCGTCTTCCTGATTATCTTCCTTACCCTCTTTGTGTACCTCGTGAGGTCAGAGAAGATGTGCTTTAGACGTAAGTATTGCTCACATGTCCTAAATTTTAACCATGCGATAGATAGCAGGTTTTTCAGACAAAAATGAAGACAAAATGCGTTGAATGGAGATGCAACTCGGTCATATGTACGTACGTGCAGCAGTTTTTTTTTTCTTGCGTGAGGCCGACACCTTCGTCCTCGTACTCTTTTAAAACAAATAAACCTATACAAGTGACGGTAGGTGTTCTTAGGAGTTTCCATGTGTTCCGCGACAGTTTAGGACAGTGCATAATTCCAAGGCAAATGGAAAGAGAAAAGTATGACGTAGAGATTGAAGATGATGAGAGTGCTTAGGCGCATACTCAAGGGATAAGTAACGTGTACTTCCGTTTGCCCAATAGAACCCGGAAAAGGTGCAAAATAAGATCAGGGTTATCACCAGTGTAACCACTGAAACCAGTGAAACACTGAAAACCAGTGTAACCACTGAAAACTTCGCAGTGCCTTGCACAGAAAGAAGGGATAAGGGTTGGAGCAGCTATATATAGTTGGGAAATGTTTGCTCAATAAACGGGGATACTAGAAACGCGGCGCCGTCTCATTGCAAGATACAGGGTTGTCTGAAATATATACTCACAATAGAGACAAAAAGATTGGAAGTTAATATATTTTTTTCTATTGTATTGTGCCGTGGTTCTCGCGCTTATATTTCTTCTTCGTAAACGTAATTCAAGTACATATCAACCTATAGACAGATGATGTTACGTGTTGTTGATGTCAACTGAGGCAAACTTTCCTACTTTTTCTTAAATAAGTTCTCTCTCTCTCTCTGAAGAGAGACGTCACTGCCGGTATAAACAGAACAGAACCTTAAGATTGCTAATTACTTCGTGTATATTTATAAAAGCAAAAGCTGTGGCTTGAATTTGGCAAATACCATAAGTGGGGAATTAAAACCCAGAAATACGATTAGTTTATTCTGTGAGCAACTTCGCCAATCCTGAACATTTCCACCTATTGCAGCGAAAGAAATAAAATATGAAACGATAATGGCGTCCAGGGTATGGTACTATGGCAACGAGTTTGTTTTACTCGCGTAGACGGTAGATGTGTATGCAGTAGACGAAATGTTTTTTATTTGGACTTGTATGAAGCTCGTTTAGCAAAAGGTGCTCCTGTTTCTTGTAATAATGAAACCGAAAGATTGACATCGAGGAAGGCCGCTTATTCTTTTACCCGACATTTTTTGTCAGATAACCAGGAAAGCACATCAGTTTCTTTTCTAGAATGCGTCAGTCAGATAACCGGAAAGAAACTAACGTCTCCTCGAAAAGAAAAAAAAGAAACAACACTACGACAATAAAAGTGTTTTATTAAAGGGGGAGCTACTACATCAGGGTACTGCATAACAACCAAATGTCCTACTGAAGTTATGGTATGTCGTTATCAGCAATGTGACAGAAACAGATTAAGTGTCTGAGTGCTGAGAAACAATTCATGACAATTATAACATGAAATAATAACCACGAGTTTTATGCTATCATTTAAGATTCCACTAATACGTTTTGCTTTTTTTGTACACAGGTACTATTACTGTTTAATACTACGACATGACAAGCGTAAACACGTGGACCCTTTTTTGAGGGAAATGGAACAAGTGTGCGTTCGCGTATGAAGACACTATGGCGAGAACGACAACAGCGTGAAGGGGGAGTGAGACAGATGTTGTTGAACTGATCATCCTAAATCCTGCCAATTAACTTAGTCCTTAAACATTGTGGATGTGAAATAAAGGTTATATATTTAAGCAACTAAACCAGCATTTCCAACTTCAAATTAAAGAGAGTGTCCAAAGAACTGTACTGCCACTTTAATACTTGTGAAACTGAAAGTCGTGTGCTTATAACAATTTTGAGTTCCTGTCCTGAAGATTTGCACCTGTGCAGCTTTACTTTGATTTATACTATGCAAGAAACTTTAATTCTCGTAACTGTAATTGATCTTTTTTTTTCTGTAATGTGCTAAACCATTCTAATCTTCTTTAGTGATAAGCTTCGGCCACAATATTATCATTTCAGAAGCTTGCAGTTGGCACTGCCACACCGACAGATGAAATAAATAAAATGGAGCAATATGAGGTGACGGAACTCTTCTGACACATAATGTAATCGTCAACATATTCAGGTGTCAAAAATAAGTCGCACGCATTACTGTAGTGTTTTTGCAGCTGAAGTGCCAAACACGCTTTCTCCAAATCAGATGACTAACAAATTGACTCTGGACAGAGATATCTGGTGTTGGCGTATCTATCTATTGGGCATTTTGTGCGCTTTGGTAACAGGTAAGCAATAGCCCGAACTGAAACGTCTGTGCGCAGTTATTCTTCTTTTTGGGACTTTCGCATATTTCTTCGTAAATGCGTCTTAGGAAATGACTGTGAAGTACTTGTTACGGCTCATGATTTATTGGTTAGAAAACGCGAGGCGCATTATATCATGTCTTTTTAGATCTTCGGTTTTCACGTACATGCCGTATTATTATTATTTTGTTTGTTTTAGTGCGTCGTCTGATTTCAGCATCTCTGTTGCATCAAAGGATTTGTTCCCAGCTTACCATCCTTATTTTTGAGCTTAGTCTTTAGCGTATATCACATTTGTTTTAATTCTTTCTGGCTTCTAACCCGCCAGAACTACGAACTAATTATGAGGCCTTCAATAATATATATATATATATATATATATATATATATATGTGTGTGTGTTGGATTTTTGTTATGCAGGTGAACGTTGTATAGTTCACAGTCGGTTGCGGCAACAGTGACGGCTTTTTGATGGGGCAAAATGCAAGAACGCACGTGTACCTCGCATTGGGGCAAGTTTAAAAATCCCAGATGGACAAAATTAATTCGGAATCCTCCACGACTCCGTACCTCATAATAAAATAATAGCTTTGGCACATAAAGCTCCAGAGTTTATAAATAGTTCTTATTATCCGCCGCGGTTGCTCAATACCCATCTGATTTTGTTCCTGAGCACGAGGTAGTGGATTCGAACCCAAGACTGTGTGGCCGCATTACGTTACGTGCGCAAGGCAAAAAAACAAAACAAAAATTGATACGCCTAAATTGAGATAGACGTTAGACATAACGCCATATTGCCAAAATTAATCCGTAGTTCTCATTTACTCTGCCATCTTGTGGCCCAGAGTGCAACTCTGTGGAAACCCCATTAGTTATTATACCTTTAGAATAAAATCACGCCATTATGCAGACCTCTGTGCTACAACTGCACGAAGTAATGGGGCCTGTATGGTCACCTACCCTCCCTCACCCCTTCCTTCCGCTTTTTCGTCCAGAAAAAGAATGGTTCCTAAATGTGTAATTGCGTAACCCCCGCAGAAATTAGAGGAATACAAATAGTACCATGGATATGAAATGCTCATCAGAAAGGAAAGTGGACGGGTTGATAAACATTCATTGTAAAGCAGCAGTGCTACTGAGACAAAGGCGAAAGTGGAAGCCGGAAATACACAGACGTTACTGCCTCGAACTTTTCCCATCTCGCCACGCATTGCCGTATACAGGCATGTGTGTGCGCACCCTTGTCTTTTTTGACACGACCATTTTGCCCTGTCATGGCCAGCAGCTTGCCTACAAGGACATCGGAGTCTTCCATATTTGAAGGAAAGGGGACATTTGTGCTAGTCACACTTCCATCATTCTCAGTCACAAAGAATTTGAATATCTACCCAGCATATGCGGTGCACCATGAGACCAAGCTTTTTTTTGTTACGCATTCGCGATTGGGATGTCTGCGTTCTTTTCACACACCCTGCTTTCATTTGTATATATACTAGCATTGTTTTCCAGTAGAATATTAGTTGAGAGTCAGCGGATGTCCTCTTCCTATTTCAATCTGCCTTCGTCTCAGTAACGCGGCCGTCATACAATGACTGAAAGGCGCATATATGAGTGCTGACGCCAACTCGTGTCACGGTGTCATTGCTGGCTGCGCGATGCGGCCTGTTTTGATACCAGGGCCTATGCACCCTGCGCTAGGAAGTGGAAGCAAGAAATGTCGGTGCCGATTCAACGACTCGAAGTGCGTTTGCCACGCGGCGCAACGCTCGAACGGGCATACTGTGGCACACTTCGTCAGAATTTCTCTCGAGGCATCGAAAACGCGGCTGGTAATATCATCGTCAACTGCGGCGCTTGCTCTTGCTGCCTCTTGCTCGACGCCGTCTATGTAAAGGCCGTGATGCTCGATATGAAATTTTCGGGTACGGATTGTTTGCGCGCAATGCTCCGGGTAGCGAAATACTTGCTACAGGGAGACAGCAATACCGTCTTTATTGCTTGCATAAAACGCGAAGCACCTCGCTGCCTCAGGTTCATGCTTGGAATTGAATTCATATTTATTTAAGCATTCAAGGCACGCTTATGCGTGATAGGTATTGCCACAGTAAATAAACAGCCATAGGCAGAACTTTTGTCGCTTTCAATTGAGATATGAGCAGCTCTATAGCTTCCCTGTCCATCTAGCTAAGAATGCTATGTTAAGCTGCATTCATTGGGTGAACCGATGTCCTGGTTCACAGAAAGGTGATGCCCATGGAGTGTATCGCAATTAGTTCGTCTGTCATGGTGGTGATCAGTGCACTACGCTAAGGACAGCTGACCCAAGAAGGAAACCAGGACGCAGCACTTCTGTGGTTCTTCTGTCCTTTGTTCCCGTAGTGCTCTGATCACCATCATGAATGAACTGTTCCAGCTCCTAAAACCATTTAACTTATATGTGCCAAACTCACCACTCCGTTAGATCCTCTGATGAGCATCGGTAAGCACGGTAGGTGCGTAACACTGCTTTGTGGTTGAATGAAAATTAGCATTTATTTCTGCGAAGATGCTTAAATCTTGTCCAATTGTTCTTTGAGAAAAGGTGGACCAGCACAGGTTAGATTGCCGTCTTTTATTTGAGATTTGAGATACGGGCTGGACAAAAGGCGAGATGAAAGTAGAAAAATAAGGACACAGCATCATTTTCATGGCTGGTAAGTAATAAAATGGCGCTGGTAACCGCAATTTTATGCGGAAAAATCACGCTTCGATTGCATCGTGGTGTCGCAATAACCACCTTTTAGTGGCAGCTTCCGGCCCTAGACTATCGCTGTTAGTTTCGTGCGTCATTACGCTGTTATGCAGATACTTATTTGTCCTCCGTAGGAGCCTATGTCAAAGTAAATAAATATTTTTTCTAAAAAGTATGCATCCAGTTCTATAGAAGGTGCAAACATTTTTCAGTCTTATATTTGTGTTGCATTCGCAAATTTTGAATCGTGAGAATTGGAGTAAATTAGCGCGTGCTTTTTCAAAATAATATTAGTTTCTTCACAACCACAAGCCAATGTGCTTGATGCGCCCGAACTGTGTATACGCATGTTTAGACTGTGCGCGCATGCGTGTCTGTGACAGACGGTTTTTTCCCCATTACTTTCATGCCCTCCCTGCACCATTTGTCTCGCATGTTCATCGATATGCACTTGCAGGTTGGTCGATTTTGAGTTTACATTGCGTGTACGCATTACAATTGCCACAGGATGACTGCTTCTCACTGCACGTAATTTGTGCGTCTCGAAGTTTTGTTCTTTTGTTCATTTTGCCTGTGCCATTTCCCAGTCGCGTGCGATGCACCTCGTGATGAGAAGGAAAAGATTTAGGTCACGCATGTTTTTTCGCCTGAAGTTCCACGGACGAAACCTTTTATGCACGAGTTATGTTTTTGTTCATCCACAATGGCAGGTGAGTGTCATTTCGTTTGTTTATTTGGCGCATTCTGTATGATATGCCTTTATGTGCATTGTTTTATTTACTTTCTTCTGTAAGGTTCGCTTACGGCAATAATTTTTTGTGTTTGTTTTCGCGTGGTATGATGTGATGATTGTCTCTGTGGCATGTTCCCTCATGTTAAAATTCCAGCTAGCAACCACTCAACAAGACTGCCACGTCACTCGTTGTTCGCATGCAAGAACTCGCGTTTACAGAATGGCTGCCGCTGTAATGGCTACAATAATGAGAGGGGTACACATTACCTGTTTTATCGCACTACTTTTTTATTGACATCTAGATTACGTAGTCTAGATCTTGCTGTATATATATATATATATATATATATATATATAGAGAGAGAGAGAGAGAGAGTAATCGTATGCACGAGAAACATAATGCTGAAGAGGTGGACATGCGCTGTCTTAAAATAAATCTGAGAGAGACCGATATATCATGAAACCGAGCTTCAGCCTCTGTTGTTGGACATTTTGAAGATACCACTACCTTAACTTTCAAGCAGGATGGACTGGTAGCGTGTTGTAAACATAATTGCTACAAAGGCAGGATATTTCAGGCAGGTTGCTTTTTGATAAATTTTTCGGTCTGCGTGTGCGTTAGTTTATTACAGTATGATTTGTTGCACAACAGAAGACTTTTGGAGAGAGGCAATCGTACCAAAATAATCTGCATGCAGTACTAGAAAGACGCGACCTTCATTATCCAGGCGTAGTCACAAAACATACGTTGGTGTAAAGAGTTGTTATGAACGAACACCTTCAAAACATTTTACTTTGGATTACGAGCCACCGAAAATGCCGTAATAAGAGATAATGATATGAGTCAGTCAAAAAAAAAGGTATGAGGAAGTCAATGAACTAAGAAATGTCATCTACCCAACTGTATGGCATGAAGCTACAAAGGAAACCCATGCGTGTTTCTTTTGTACCGCACGGGCATGCCATACGGACATGCAGTACCAGGACAATCTTTTTCTTTGTATCGCAAGAGCATATGCAAGCCAATAATAAAATAGGCAAAGTATTAGGGAAAGTGGTGAACCAGTGGAAAACAGCAGTTATGACCTATAAGCTTCGTGAAAATGATCCCTGATTCATTAGTCACCATTTAAATGTGCAAATGTATGCCACACAAGTTACTTACCATGAATTCCGCAATTGTAGTAAGGAACGTAATTGCGGTTGTGATATCGACCGCAAGCAGTGTGTATTATCATTGTGTCGTATGGTGTAGGGGTATTGAAAAACGGGACACAGTGAGATGGAAAGTATCAAGAACAGATTCAGATCTGCACAAGGTTTGTCACAGGTTCGGTTATGGGAACCTCTGTAAGCTCACGCAAAAATAGAACCAACGAGACCTCACGTGCCAGGAAACAAAAGAGTAAAGTGAATGAGATTACATGGAGAGAGAGAGAGAAGTCATAAGGGAAAGACAAATAAATTAACCAGTCTGAGCCTGGTTGGCTGCCCTCCACTGGGAAAGGTTGAAAGAGGACTGAAAGATGAGAAAAAGGAGATCGTTTAAATTGTTGCTTTGCATTTGCTGTTGTATAGCATTCGGGTGCTCCTTCCCTGTAAAAAGTACCTCTATTGTTGCCGTCAAGAGCGACGACCTTTCAATCCAGCTTCGGGCTGTCCAAAGGGCCTGCGAAAGGGCCGAAGATCACGGTCTTCCGCCCCCGGTGCAGGTGCGGCCCGCGACTACGACATAGTCCCTTAGGACAAAATAAAGTTTCTTGTCTGTCTGTCTGTATTGTTGGCGTCCAATTTACAATGTTTCTTTTGTAATTGCAGGCACGAAGCCAAATAACAAGAAGTTGGAACACCTGCAGCATCTGCAGCACGTCGACAACTGCAAAGCCCACATGGGAAACAACTTGTAGATAGAAGACGTGCGAGAACGCTGCGAATGGCGAAAGTTCAGTGGCAAGCTTCGTCCTCATGCGCAGTGTGGACGCATCCCGCAGTGCATCACTGGCGTGTGCATCCGGGAATTAGTGGCGAGACAGCAAGCAGCACGTTTCTACACACACACGAAAAAAACGCAAGTTGCGCGCTTCGAGAACTGCTAGATTATACGCCATCTTCAAGACGCTGTGTCTTCTGCGTTCGTGAATCGAAAGTTCCGTTGGCAAATACATAGAGTCACCCCGCGCGCTCGTGAAGTGGCACGCATTTCGGAGGTGTGAAAAGCTTCGCAAGAGTGTGTGCCCACAAGATATCGGGAATTGGGAACAAGAAGCGACCCGCTTTAGGTCCACCTGCGATGTGTGTTCAAGGCACCTATCAAACTATTCAGACATGTCAAGAAGAAGATGCATGCAGCCCGTGGATGTCTCGATTGAAATTATGTGGGTGTTATGGTCGCGGGAGCGCTGTTCAAACAGCATTCGCGTCTCGTCCTCTCGTCATTCTATCTGTGTGCTCGCATTTTTCAGTCACGTGGACATCGACGGGTATGGTTGGTAAGTAAACGTCAAGGAGCCATTGTTGTTCACCGTAGGAGCAAGAACTGACAAGATGGCATCAATGAGTAATAAAAGCATTTAAATGTTTTTGTTCTTATCTGATCAAAGGACAGTGTTGATGCACTTTCCCAGCTTTGTTGTGTGGTTCTACAATCAACCTTTGGTGACGTGGCAAGTTATCGAATGAGCTTTCGAATGTGTTTCACATCTAAGTGTTTACGTTAAGTTCAAAAGCGCGCGCGAGGTATGTAAACGCGCGGAATTAGCGGATAATATGGAAAGGACCCATCGGTATATTGAAGGCGAAGTGGCTTGTGCATGTAGTTTTGTAGACACTTTGAACAGATTTTGCTTTGATTTCATCTAAGGCACTCTACCGCAAGCACTTTTGGTTATATCCAAGACCTCAACAAATGACAGAAATTATGAGCGTCGGTAGGTCGTGTTCGGGAAAAAAATCATTCTAGTGCGTTGTGAGAAACATTAGGGGAAATATTTCCGAATGCAATAAAAAATTATTTCTGTTTATCGGAACTTCTGTACACTGCGGCACTTTCCCTGTTCACGGAAGCACACCTATCAAGCTGAATGACTCATTTTACGAATATTATTCTGGAGAAATTCAATAAATAAAAAAAAAGAACAGGTGAATACGAAGCTGTCAATTTCTAAAGCTTTATTGTTTATGCATTATTTTTGGCAGCCACAACAATTGCATTCAATGATGTCAGGATTTGTAACCATTGCTGTTCGTCACACATCTAATGCCTTGAATTTAACGTGCGCTTGCCCACCTACATTTCAATGTGTGCCGGAATGTTAGCTCTTTCCTGTTTGCTCCTGTTAAAAGCAAATTTTGGCGCTGTTGCGTGACACACCGCGTTGCGAAGTTTGACTGCCATTGAGTGTCAATGTTACTTCTATGTGTGTCTGTGTCAGCTTTCGATTGTTTGAAAACTGCGGGAAAACCAAGAGAACCTTTGTTAAACAGCCATCTTTGCGCAAACACTTCGTATTTCTTCCAATACAACATTTCCTGTTGACGCTCATGAAGGCGGGCAATATTGAAAGAGGGCTTCGTCGTTGCCCTATGCGCAGTTGTCGTCACACCTTTTTACACGTGATGCACGTGTATACACTGGCGTTGTGAATGTATTTCAGAGCTGCCATATTTTCAGTGGTAAGTATAGGCGTCATTCTTATTCAGTTTCCCGAAATATAACGTTCATTACAGCGTCTCTTTGTTGGACGGACATTGTGAGCTTTATCATGTGCATTGTTCCTCATGTTGTTTATATTGTAACTGTTGACAAAAATGACGAATATATCTCAGTGGGAAAGCGTGTCAGTGTATTGAGTTGTTTACGTCAGAGCTTGTGCTTTACTCAGAAACAATATGCATTGCGCATGTAAAATCGGCTGTTTGCGTTCCACTTATGAAACATGTTATATCCGCTTCAAGATATCGAACTCAATCTCCAAGTGGGTACTCGTACATAACAAAGTGGAGCCACTCACAATTTAACAACCCATATGGTTTGCTTCATGAAGGCTTATTAGAGTAGGTAATGGGAGAGCTTGACACACCTTCGCGACAAGTTTATTATCACGGCTCCCTGTCATTTGAGTTCTGGCAGACGTGAATTGTTCTTTTGGGCCTACTGAGTATTTTGCAGGTGAAGCTTGTGTGGCTGTAATATATTTAGGAACACTTTGATATTGTTTGTTCGGCTACAAATAAAGGAAGTTAATGTATATTGTCCATCGTCTCTGTCTTTCACTAGGTACATTCGACCTTATAGATACTGGGGTTCCGTGGTGCATTTAACATCTAATGCTGAAACATTTATATATTATTTTTATTTCTTCAGCGCCGTATTGTTTTTCCAGGACAACCTCTCGAATGTCTTTAGTCGGAAATTTCTGGTGGCATTTCAGACACTTTAGACGTGAAAGAACCTAGTTCAGCGCAGCTGTGCATGTTACAACCTTCTAGTGCAGTGTTTGTAAACATTTTCCCGTAAGTGACACCTTGTATAGTAGGACCGAACCTACCATGACCCAATGGCGTCACTCGGCTTCTCGACACCATGTGCGGCCGCTCGGCATGTCACCCTATCCCCTCCCATTTCTCATTCTCTTGCCACTCCCGCATACTTTGTAACGCACATTTTGAATTGTGAATTTCAAATATTTAAAAGGGCAACGCTTCTGATTTTGCCTTTAATTCGGCATTTATTTCGTTAAAAATAAAAAAAACAATATGGTGGCTTTGACATGTACCATTTTGTAAGTGATCTATAGTTTGTGCCCTAGACACTCCAAACTCTGAGCTCATAGTTAGCGGTGGAAATAATATACATTAAAATGGCAAAATAAACAATGCCCTGCACGATACATAAAATGCTTCTAGACAAAATATAAAGACTATTTCATATGACCGGAAACAGTTACTTAGAGGTGACCGCAGCATAACGATATATATATATATATATATATATATATATATATATATATATATATATTACTCTTGATGAAAGCTGCACTGAAGTATGGGCACCGAGACTCAAAATTCAACTTTGTTCCGTCAAGCAGAATGTACACATAGTTGGACCCTCCATGACCCCCAGAAAAAGGCTCATGACCCGCAGTTTGAGAAACACTGTTCTAGTGGATGTGCTTTGCTACTACCTGTCAATGCGTGTTTGACACAGGCACTGACCCTGATGGCCTAGTTTTCTCGTGTCACCTAGTGAGCTCGAAACACTTGCCTTTATAACCTCGAAAGCAGTGGAGTGGTATCGCTGTACTGGGCGTAGCACGCATGCCGCTTTTAAGCATCTTTTAAGCACATCTTTTATGCCTTTGTGTAACAAAGTGCGAAGAGTTCGTTAAAAAGAAACAGTGCCTGCTGATTCCACGTTTTCCTTTTCGTTTCGGCCAGACACCGATTAGTCAAAATGTGGCTTACATGGTGTGAATTACGCTAGAGCCTGGACAAAAAGGAATCGATTCTTATCATGTGACATGTCCGCCATTTCAACTATAGAGGGGAACGAGTTTAGGTCATGATCATCTCTGCTTGCTGAGGCATCCACTTTAGAAGCTAATCAAGCAAGATTCCGGTGTCTTCGAGAAGGTGCTTTATATAACAAAATACTTCAGGTGGTTTCTTGTTGCCTAGTTATTTCGTGGTGACCATCTTCCGATGAGATAGGTCAAACATGGTCATGCGAATAAAGAAATGTCTGGTGCCTATCCGGAGCATGAAACGAATTCTCTTCTTGCGACTACTGAAGTACACCTGCACGGACAGTGACATTTAGCCCCATAAACATGACCGTATGGTCATGTTTATGGGGCTAAATAATTTCTCTTGAAAAGACCGTCAATGGAGGGAAAGAAAAGTTCAGTATACTGATACCATTCAGTAGCTTGGGGCTTTACGGAGAGCAGTGCCGTCTTTGGGAATTGGCATGGCTTTCTTGGAGACGGCACTTTTTAACCGGAACGCTAACAAGAATCGCAACTACCCGTCGGAGGCACTGAGTTCGAAAAGCGACTGGTTTTAACACTTTCATAGGAAAGGCATAACATGAGTCCACCCATGTAAGATGGGCTAACGTGGGACAAGTATCTCAAAGGAAGTGATATTTGGTGACGACGCAAGAATTGACGTTTAATTAGGATAACATAGCCGTCAGGTGTGCGCGCCATTGCGGCGCCACCTTGAGTAAGTAAGCTTGACCAAGTAAGAGAGCAAGTAAGCTTTACGAGGTAGGGTACTCACATCAACTCGTCAGGTCGTATTCAAGCATGGGGCACTTTGCAAGTTCTATTACATGTTTGCCGCGCCTAGACTATGCACAGAAAGACAGATACACAAATAGGCACTGGCTTTCAACAAGTGGTTTGATATGACACTGAAAAGTAACTAAAGAAGCATCCGTAAAATTATGTGTGTTAACTGTGTGCACTTCGTATGGGAACTTAGCAAAAAAAAAAGGCATAATGAGATAAACATAAACTTCATGTAGTGGTAAATACCATAACCGTCGGCATGAGTGTTGCGGTATTCCCAAACAGTGGTGTGCACCCAAAAAGGGCACTGATTGGGTGTGTTTAGAGAAGTCTGATTTCTTAAGGACATTGTGTTTGATTTCCGAAACAATATTAAACACAATGAAAACCATATTTTTTCGAAGATTGATAAATTATCCGCATCACTGAGCGTGTGATCTAAGGGATTTCCAGTTCAAACATTCTTTTCTTGAATGTCGCTGTTGTGTTATTTTCAGAAATGCAGAGAATTCGAAGATGTAGACGATTTTCAAGTTAAGATGTACAGTATAGTACGCCTTGCATTGTTATTTGCCGGCTCTATTCCTTCCTTTAGCGCAATACTTGCTGCGTTGGGCAACCTTGCAAGTTCGTCACTAAGCAATGGAAGCTTTGTGTCCGTTGCACTTCTAAACTTTCTGAATCACCAGAATGTTGATGCTCGACCGGCTAACCCAACTTCTCGCTTTCGTACTGCACTTTAGTTGTCTCACCAGGCACAGTATATGCTTTAGGTGGACGGGCTTACTGCTCTTGCAGATCAATTTTCACAGCTTTTGACCCTATAAGATTTAATGCAATGAACGTATTAAAGTTGTTTCACTCACTCACTGAACGTGTCTTATGAAGCTGCATGAGCGAGCACGGGAACACGGGTCTCGCACCGAGGTGTCAAGTAACAGCAAGCAACAGTTCTGGAAGAGGTTCACTGTGCTACTCTTCCATGTCAATTTACGCTGCAGATTTCTTCAGAGGAAGCTTATTCTACACGTCTTACCTGTATATTTAGAGATATTTTTGATGCAATATACTGTGTAAGTCTCCAAGACATACGTCAGTGCTTTTTCCACGTACGTATTACAATTGTTTTGTTAGCTTTAAACTTAAGCTGAAGTTATCGTGCAGGAGAGCACGACTACTTTTATGTATGTGCCTAACTGACATAGCAGCGATGAAGACAAGTCGGTGGTGTTTGTCATTGCGATACATAAAAACAACGGTTTCAAATTCACGTCATCGATTGAACTGCATATATATTGCGAAGATTGCAATAGGACACACTTAAATGTGTCTCCTGCGTCCCTAGGCATGTTACCAAAAATTTAACCAGCTTAGACATGTATGAGGTGAGTGAAACATGGTCACGTTAGCAGCAAGCAAAAATGTGGAGCCCACAGTTTCTCGTTGTGGCAACTCACTTTCTTAAGTCTATCATGAGTTTTATAGTAATTTTGACACGAGGTAATAAAACACCATGTCACCTTTTCACTTCTTGCATTTTCCATAGTAGGTTTCTGTTATGCCTGTTATTTCTTTGGACTCGCTCAAGTGCCTATCTTTATACAGAGACAAAAGTTATATATATATATATATATATATATATATATATATATATATATATATATATATATATAGTTTTCTCGCTTTGCTTTTACGTGTTAGCGTGCTTGTGTTTGCTTCTGTGGTGAGTCGCGCTCCCATCTATGGTTTCCGTATAAGGTGGAGTAAAAGCACGGTACGATGTGTGCCATAGCTGCATGGTACGGCAGCGCTGAATGGACGCTAGTGTGAAACTAGCTTGGCGCTCAGCTTTCACATGCGCTATCATGTTCAACAGTGCAGTTTAAGGATGCAACACTGACAATTGTTTCCATGTGTAGCCAGAAGCTTCCTTCTCTTTATGCATGTTTTGTTTCTGCAATGCATGGTAGCTTTCGATTATTTTTGGCACTTTACAATTTTATGCGTAACCTTCAAATCAAAATCTATGAACTTTGCAGTTTCGCACATGAGCTCTAAATTACACTTTATTGCGTTTAAACAATACGGAGAGGTTTGAGCGAGATGGAGACAGATTGACCAGCGGTGGGCCAACAAAAGAACCCACAGCACGAAGCAAATGTTTTGACAGAAACACTTAACTCAAGGCAAACACCAGTTACGTTGTCAGAACGTTGGCTCCCGCATTAAGGTTTTCATGGTTCTCCCACTGTTGATAAATAAGGAGATTTTAAATTTATACAGAAGTCGCAAAATCAAATCAACCTAGTTCTAGAGGCTGACTTGTCTCTTTCACTCATTGCACGCACTTCTAAAGTTTTGATTTAACTGGGAGAAATGGTGCGCATGAAATTCATAGACCATCTGTGCTACATCAAGTGCTGCTAGCTTCCCTTGCTTTTGTTCGTTTGTTCGTGTCTTTGTCGGCTTGTTTGACTACTTTCACCTGGTCAGTCATATATCTACTTATTTATTGCTTGTTCTTCGTTATCTACTTTCAGGTCGGCATAAGTTTTCACCAGACGGAGAAAGGTGAGTTCAATATCCTTCGATTATGTTGCTTCCCATATTCGGCACGTTACATCAAGCATTCACAAAATAAATTTATTGTACGTCGTCATTTGGGGATGCTTTCTAGAAAAATCACCGCTCGATGGACCAGATGTTGTTCCTTGTGCTTCCCTGATTAGAAAACAAAGAAAGGCCTATAAATTGAAAAGCCGCTTAAGTGCGTCATCGCGCGCTGCATTCGTTTGACAGCGAGACAATTTCGCAAATATAGGTGCTGTGGAGAATGGACATTGCAAATGTCGACTACATTCAATAACAGAAGCATTAAAGCTAGCGCAATGAAATTTGAGGTGATGTTGGGGATATCAACTGTAATATTCGGCCAATCATGGACGTGGGTAGATATTGAAGTGCGTTGAGAAATTACCCAATTACCCCATTCACCTTTCAATGTATTCAACAAAGCGTTGTTTCTGAGCTACCCGTCATATCGCATTGAGAGAGAGAGAGAAAAATTTATTAGCAGAAAGGCAGAGAGGTCAGCCTGAGCTGTAACTTGCTCTGGCCTGCTACTCTACACTGGGGAAAATGGACGGAGAGGAAAAGGGCTCATGTTTAAGCTTACTAACTACGTGTCATATATAGAAGGAATCATAGGTGATATTTTGCTAAGTAAAAAAAAAGTGGCAGTTACAAGTGGTTGCACTTTCAATTACACGTTTAACGTCACGTTCAACAAATGCGCGGCGCACGGTAGCCGTGAGGAAGGCGGTACGAAGTGACGATGGCTGAGAAAACTATCACTTGAAATGTGAACCTATCTTTCTCTCTAAATCTCTCCGAGATTCAACAAGGAGCGTGCCATGCGCCACGGCCTTTCTGTCATGCGTTTTCCGTTTGCTGGAATTGCGGTGGCGAATCTGACAGGTAACTCAAGTACAGCAGTGTGTTTTATTTAAGTGTGAGTGCTAAAGATTGCACACCAGAACTGAACGCTGCTATTTGTGCCTTAAAAAGCATAATCTCAGCAATTCAGTGAGCGCTGTTGATAATAATTCATGACCACAGAAGCATTGGCGATTCTGAACTTGTACTAACTTCTTCCTGTTATAGTATAGTCCTGTCTTGATCGACGTTGAGTGCTAAGTTGGAAAACGGTGCACATTAAAGCTTTAAGCTGTCTGGAGTAGGACAAAAACATAAACCTCCTTTAACACTCAATTCAACACAATTGTATTAATGTAGTCGACTCAGCTTTTGAAGTACTGCGCTCGTTCCCTTACGTTGCGTTTACGTTACTTTCTTTTTTCCCTAGAGTGGTGCAATGTGATTCCCACGGGTCGCTCTAAAAATTTGACCTTTGTGTCCAGTGTTTTTTTTTTTTTCCGTGCAGCTCGCTGGCCGCACTAAGCTCGGCTTGGTGATGAAGTACCTATCTGTGTACGTGAGTTCTCTTGTAGCGACGTGAACAGAGGCCTGGCTTCAGCAAGGAAATTAAAACACACACAAATGGAATGTGGAGCTTCATGATTGGGTTGTTGCATTTAGAGAATTTTTCTTCTTAAGGTCCCCAGTTTCTCTCGAAATCTAAGAAGTTTCGGCACGGCTTATGAAGAGTGCCTCGAAGTTCCAAGTGTGATACGAACGTCTGCCATTCAACGTTCGTAAAGAGTGCCATTGTGCAAGCTCTTGCGAACCGAAGGTGCGGCTGCTTTGGTACAAAATTGACAATCTCTGCCCCATAGAGCCTTCGGAAGGAGCCTTCAGATAAGCAGAAAAAAATAAGCCAGTTTCGGACCATTTTTAACCCTTCAGTTTCCTCAGTTTAAAATTGAAATCAGTGAGTGGCAAAAATTAAAATTGTAGAAAAACCACGTTTCTCAACGTAGATTGCCACGTTCGCTTCACCCACACAGCGGATGATGGATGTGTCTTGTCTCATTTGCACTAATATAATTTCATTTGCTATGTTCTACCAAACTCAAATAATATTCTGAAAAAAAAAGTGTGGTCTGTTGAAAATAGCATCTCAATTCAAGTGACATCACTTAGGACTACAAGCGATTTGCTGCAGTTTTTTCGCTGATCAGACTCATTGCGTAACTGCTTTCTCGGGCAAGTCTATATTCAAACATGTCGCGTTAAGATTTAATATTGAAGTTCTGATTTTCGAAGTCCTGAATTTGCAAGAAAAAAAACAAGAGTAATAGCCAGTAATTTAACTTTTTCCTTTCCTTTTTACCTTCTTTACTTTCCATAGCTTTTAACATGTAGTTTTTATTTTATAGTTAACACCACACATTGTCTCCACAGGTCACTTACTGTATGGTTACTTGCCTTATAGGGGGTGCCGCTTCATTATTTGTTAAATTCTTTCGCAGTGACGTCGGCAGCACAAACTCGCAAGGTACGCCCCTGTCCAAGAAACAGCCAGGAGGCGGAGGAGGTCACGTGGCCATCCCGCCGGACGCCCTCTACACACCTACATCCAAGACCAACGGCGCTTCCAAGGACGCGACCCAATACGATAATGTTAAGGTATGTAGCACCATGTACAATATATGTAGCCTTCGCTGTGGCCTTGACTAGGGCATGCATGGTGCAAGGAACCTTTTCGATGGACGTGCCGAAACACGGAGAAGAAACTGGCAAAGCATGCATGATGGCGTACTCGCAAATATACAGCTTCTTGAAAGAGGGCTCATAAATGTGTACATATAATCCAAAAGTAACGCACGAGATACTTGCAATCACCCATGTGCGAAAATGGAATCGTTGCATTGTATTTGCAATTGCGCACGCATCATTGTCATCGGTCATAATCATCAGTGTGTATGTGTATTAACTAGCTCAACTTTCACTTCTACCATAGTTGTAGCTATGTTGTGCCCGCTATCATATCCGCCGGTGCTATATTTGCCTGGTATGCGTGATAGCTTTGCGGCATGCATGCATATTACCTTGCTGATGAGCTGCACTTACCCTAACTGAGGATGCCAGCTTTTACAGCTATGCTGTTATGGGCTCATTCCAATAGCCGTTTCGGTTCGCGATGGTGTCCGCTGCCGCTATCGGGCGCCGGAAAAATGCCCTTTAACGCAGGCGCAGATGATCCGAGCCTCCGCCAGTATGTTGGCGCCATCTAGTTAAGGCGCCTACAAACGCATCGTGCGCAGGCGCAGACAACGAGATGCCATTCAGACGAGGCGCGCAATAAAAAATAAAAAAACGCGATCCCCAGCCTCCGTCAGTATGGTGGCGCTATCTAGTTAAGATGCCTGCAAGCGCAGCGCGCTCGACATGTAAGTTGCAGTTGTAAGGCTTGATCGGACTCAGCAGACTGCTGTGCAGTGAGCATTACAAGCCGCAGCTCGCCGTCAACGCCGGGCGGAGAGTTCAGATCGTTCTCGTCAAAACGAGGCGAACAGACTGCCGCGAAGACCCTGTTGTGCATGGTGCCCAAATTGGAGCTACTCTTGAGCCGCTCCACCAGCTTACGCTGTGACAGTGCTGCGTGTGCCGCGCAGGCCTGTGACTTTTTCAAATAGTTGCGTGTGTCTGTAAACTCTGTATAAGAAAAAAAAACCGCCTAAGTGCCTTATACCTTGCCAGCATGGGCACATTCGATTGCGTTTGGCTCATTTGTGCAATCTGCCGAAGTTTGGGAGCTAATCGTGATCAAGACATTTAGTCCCGATAGAGCTCGATCACGATCGAAGTGCCTCGTGTGACCGGAGTATTATTATTTTTCTCGAGCGTTGCTTTAGTGCAGAGCTTAAAGAAGCCCTGAACCACTTTTTATCGAAGTGGAGAAAGACATTTGAAGTGAAGATAGGCTATTTCAGAATCACTTTGCCGCAAAAAGTACTTAAATGCGGCAGCAGAAGCGGAGTTATCGGCAATCAAACACGGCCTCCATTGTGTTCCCCTTTCTCCTCCAAAGCCTTGCACTGCGAAGGCTACGGCGGAGACGTCACCGTGATGTCCGAGACGTCACCGGGGCGCGCAGTTGAAATTTCCGATTCGGTGCCGACGCCGCGCTAAACGTAAGACAAACGCGGCTGTCCTCAGAGAGCCGCAGTCACCACGCTGTAGCCGACCGCAGCGACCAATAGCAGCCGCGTATTGGAGTGCGCTTTATGACGAAATAAAGCGGACAGAAAAGAGCTAGGGTCATGGGGTTTTTGAAACGAGAGCGTTTGAGAAAAAGGTGACTTCGCGCTCCGCTTGCGAGCTTTACGGACCGCGTACGACAGCAGAACTTTGCTGAGATGTTCACAACAGCGTATGCGCCCCGCGGACTATGTCATTTCACCAAGCCCGAGGGGTGTTTCAGGGCCCCTTTAAATAGAGAGGTCGCTGCAGAAGCACAGTGTCGTAAAATAAATGCGAAAGGAAAACCGTTTCTGTAGATATTTCTCTCTCTTTGGGCATGTATCTGTATCGTGTCTCTTACCAAAACCGACGCAGAATGGGTCCCAGAACGGTCGACCCGAGCCCCCTCCACGAGCATCCGACGGAAGCATCGTGTACGCCAGCCTCGACCTTCCGGCGGCGGCAGCCCAGAACGGCAGCAGGCCCGCGCCGGAGCGCACAGAGTATGCCGAGCTGCAGTTCCAGGCCAACGGAGCACAGCAGCCCACATCGGAGCACGTGTCACTCTAAACCGCCACTGGACGCAAAGTCCGCCCGGTGCAGAACGCACTCAAAGACTGACCGACAAAGCGACGTGCGGCTGCTTCAGGGAGGGTGCTACGCGGGATAGACTCACTGACTATGAAATGTACCGACGTCGGCTTGCGACGTTTTGTTACGTATTTGAAGAAAGGATGCTGGTGTCTCTTTGCAAACTACTGGTGTCCCAGCCGTTGCTCGTGCTACACACGCCGCTTGATATGACTTTGCGGCGCAGCGCTTAGGGCAGGCCAAATAATGCTCCTTATGGTCTTCTATGTCATTTGGAACATAACGAAAGAAAGCGTTGCCGGGACCAGCCACCAGGAAAAATGGGCAACAGCCATTTCTTAGTTGCGTTTATTCAGGTTAATTAAACGCATTGTAACTCCTCTGAAATGCACACAGAAGGTTCGTGACTTCACAAGCAAACCAGAAAAGTATGAACCATCGTAAGAAGCACACATCATTTTTAACATTCACTTCAGCTGAATATTTGGCTGACTCGGAAGCTGTCGTCGGCAGAATTTCTGCAGTGACTCTATGCGCTAGGCATGTCCCGTAACCGGAATATTTGTTGAATGCGCCCCTGCGGTCGACGTACGTCGCGCCACCAACAACTGTATTGGTTCTAGTAAGCGGAACAAGATTGACAAGATTGGGGTATGTTTATTTTATTGCTTGCGAAAGCGTGCTAAGCTAGTCGCAAGTTGAAAGTCAGTCCTTGTTTCCTTTGGATGCGGGCGATAGCGTTGGTGTCCAAAACGCTTCTGTAAGCTATGTGCTGCTTTATGGAATCGTTGCATTTTCCGTGCGATTGCGCACGCTTCGCAGGACCGCTTTCAACTGTACTGGCTGCAGCGGACGAGTCCTATATTTATGTAAAATAGGACCTTGGTGCTTAACGCGAAGAAACGCATTCTTTAGATAATTTCGTGCTTTCACATTGCTGTTAGTTTAACCTACTTTGGCATCTCAGCAGATTCGTCCCTTCTCACGGGAATAGCTGAGGTGATTCATTACTTTGCATGGTGCTTGGTAGTTCTAGCACCTTCTATATCTGGCGACAGCGCTAGAATAGTTGCGGCCATGGATTTGGCGGTGATCGCGCTTACTGCAGAGCGAGGTGTCATTGTCAAGTGGAGCCTCCCACTTTTACACGTTGCCCTTGGCGGACAGTTAATACGACTTATCGATTGTGGTCCCTGAATGACGTCAATCCTGTATAGCGCGTTGCGCGCATCCCGTTTGCGCTCTTCAAGTTGAGCGGCGTTGCGCAAGCCATGTGGACTAGCGAGTGGCTCGGAGACGACGACACCGAGTTACGGATGAAGCTTGCACTGCCCAGCTTACTCCTATGTAACCGGAGACGACTATCCGTCCTCGTTTGCGACGTGTCTCAGTTCAGAGCCATATCTTGTATGCCTATACTATTATGTCGTGTGAAAATGGGCGTCTGTTTAGTTTTTGACTGTGTGTTTGTATGTGTGCTTGTGTGCTATGTTAAATGCCTCCGGGCAGCTTTAAGCAAGGTGCCTGTCTCTATATTGAGGAGATGTAGCGAGGCAAGACCTTAACCAACAATGTAAATGTAAATAGCAACAGTCGTTTCTACACTTCTTTTGGTGCACAAGCCTATGTGTCGTACGGTCACATGGCGCGTCCTTTAAGATAAGAAAATGCATGATATAGGAAACAAATATATCTGTTAGGACTTGCAATAATGGTGTACTTAAAGAGCCCATTTGTACATGAGTATTCTATGACTGTTTCTGGAAGAGTATTACTGGTGTAGAAGTATGATTTTTTTGTGTTTGCCTCCTGAGTCTCACGTGGTCAAAATGATCGTTTCTTTTGAATACAGTAGTACGTAGGAATAAGTCCAGTCCTTTCAGTCTAAGCTCACTTGCCACGCAACCAGCATATCTAATTCGCTCGAATGGTGAAAAGTGCTCTTATTTGATCTCGCGTTGTCATTGAGATTACTGTACAGATACGTGCTGACAAATGTCATCACATACCAGAAGCTCTTCTAAAGGCAGTGCCAACTTAGGAGTCACGGGATGGTGAAAATTATTCATTGTTCGATATCCCAATGTCTGAAAAATTCTTATACAACTGCAAAGCGCTACGCAACACATAACAACTTACAAGAATACAAAAATAAAGGTAAACTAAACCATCTTTGTAACAATATCAACGGCACAGGAAATCGACTTTGTTATGAACGTTTTCTTGATCTAAGTGTCTTTCTTGTTTTGTTTTTTTAGCAGAGGAGCTATAGGAAAGTCATAGTAACGCGGTGTACACACTAACAGGCACGTGAGCTTTATTGGTATCACTTGATGTATCCCGTCCACAGCGCGGAGCAAGACAGAGTCCTCGGTTCAACCAACAAGAATCCTTGATGCGCGGGTCTCGTCTCTTATGTAGCCCTACGACAGCGGTGCGCATGCGCCAACAAGATAGCGAGTGCATGAGGCGTCCACGGGCGGCGCCCTACAAATTGTAATATGTCAGTCTAAAGAAAGTCGCACTCAATAGTGGGCGGCACCACCATGGCGAAATTTTAATGAGACCCGTAAACAGCTTCCCTGTCCTTCGGTTATTATCACGTGATGCAGTTAGTCCAAAATAGCTGCAGCCACCTGACGGGGTGACCTTCATAGCACTCTTTGCCTTGGCGGGTTGGTCAACAGAAACGCAAAAAGTTATCGCACATGTTGCACCGAGCAATCCCGCGCGTAATTCGTGCTTCGTAGTTCGCGCTAAACAGAGTACGGTGCTACTTCAGTTTGAACAATCCTGTCTAGTGCATGTACTCTGGTCGAGATCACGAAAACTTCTAATAAAGTGATTTTTTATAACGAGGGTTTGATCTACACTGTATCATGACGTACTGAAACCATTAGCTTTTCTTCCCGCGTATCAGTGTGCATTGCAAATTTATTTGGTATATGCATCATTTGACATAATAGCAGCAAAATGCTCGGAAGTCAGCGCTTTCTACGCATTGCCAAACTATGTAATTTGACATGTAAGGGTGTTTATCTTATATGGAGCCCTGCCAACAACTTACAAATTCTTACCGCCTTAACATGCCGTGGTCTGAAAAATATAGAAATTGAAATATTTTTCTTCATGCTTTTTTGTGTCTAGGAAGTCCAGGAAAGTAAACGGCAATGTAACGAGTTGCGCGATCAGTTTGGTTAAGGTAAATAAATATTTTACTTGCATGAAAACGTGAAATGCGCGATACCATATTTAAACTAACGCAACAATGCGAACAGCAGTTTATCCTCCCCTGCTCTAAACATATCTCCAAATTTCATTGTACATACACTGTTTCGAACTAAGTATATTGCTAACCAGTCGCAAAGTTTCGCACACTGGCTTTTACAGCGTAAAACGAGCCAATTTTTTACATTTTTCGTGAGCGCACTGCTATTTGTTATGTCCAGTAGCGTGTATGTGTGCATGAGCGCGTGACTGATAAGGTGAAAGAGAAGTAGATTATAAAATAAGCTTTTGTAGTCATTGGGGTACTCAATGCAGAGCCCTTTTTTGTCTTGATGTTATTCTCTTTCTTTATATTCTTGGAAGTGATTTTTTGGTTTGCATAGTACTTGCAGCAAGATCTATACTCTGGTGATGAATGCCAAATGCTGGACTGTGTCCTTATAAATAAAGTTGTGAATATGTAATGATGCCTTTATGCCGATGAAATGTTTTGAGGTCACGGAAGAAAAGTTGCCTCTGCACAGAATTACCTAAGATGTACCTTTCCCGTAGCTGTTGCTAGAAATATGCTTAAGTTGCGCAAGAAATTCTATAATTTTTCGCCTTGGGTTTTAATAGGTCGGGAGTTTGTCCCAATGAAAATCGAGACATTTTATTCAGGTCTAGTTCATCACAGGCAAAAAGACACAACTTTTTCTTCCTTGTTATTGTATTTCTGATGTTGCTTGCTTAGACTTCTACGATGAACGTTTGCGGCAAACGCTCGCTTGTAGCAGTTCTACAACAAATTCAGTCACCAGTCTGTATTCAACGCTTTTTTTTTGTGAACTAATACGATTCGCTGTGTTAGTGGCACTAACATGAAAGTTCTACACATCTGGCTCTTGAAAAACAGCATGACAAAATATGATTATTTGTGCTGCCGAATATCAGCTCCTTGAAATTCGATTTTATAACAGGTGGTTTGCTTAGGTCGCATTGAACAAAATTTAACATTCTTCCCTACGTAACGTTACCAAATGTTTAATATGACCCTTTCTATTATTCTCATTAAGTGACAATCACTTACCTTCATAGCATCCCCCTGAGATTTCTGCCAACAAGAAGTGAAGCGCCGCACTCTACAGACACACCAGTGTAACAGCGTTGCAAATTTTCATGCTCAAAGGAAATAAGGAAACGGAAGTACAATATTGATCATTCCATGTCATTGTTTCCGTCTTTTTGAACTACGTTGCTTAATTTCCGACTAGCACTTAGTCAATTTTGCTAGTTGACACGGAATCTCTAATTTGCCAGCCACCCGTATATTTGCGCATCACCCACGGCAGCCCTAAATACTGCTTCATCAGGCACGCTAGGATACTACAATCATGCATAATCATCATCATTCACGTGAGGACTCCAATGCCGCAAAGTTACCGGTATTTCTTATTTTTCTATGTTATGATATTTCCGGTATTTGTACAACTCCATGCGTCCGTTGCGATCGAACTTGCCTTTTCGAATTTATGGCGTCACCAATGGAAAAATCACCTTTATCACGGTGAACCTGCTATTCTGATTCTGTTTTTTTTAGTAGATTATGACAGAAAAAGAAATAAAAATGATCGTGCTATTATATTTCCTTCTTGCTCACACCTTGCGCAGGCTATTCCAGATGACGTTTGCCTTAAGTAAATATCGACCATGTGTAAAAGTGCTTTTTCATATCATGCATGTGCCACTGTATCGCTTTACTTCTTGCTTTGAGAACATCCCGTTTGTGGGTCAGTACTTCCATAAAGTTTCTACACATCAGTGTTTATAGGTGTCGCTAAAGTGTAACTGAGAAAACTTATTTGTGTAGCTACAAGAATTGCTCTTCGTGAAGCGTTCGAGATCTCTCGGCTGTAAGTTGTGCTAATAAAGAATATTTTTTCTTGTACGTGCTGAACATTTTTCTCCTTGTTGCCCTTTAGAACTCTGCTTTTCTTATAATTGTTTTAATATGTGACAACAATAAATGTGATGTGTGTAATACAGGCATAAAGAAGATTGCCGTCATATCGCTTTCTGCAGTTTTCCTGGAGACAGAATTTGTTAGTGCAGTAAAATTTACTACGGTGTTACTTAGGTTCTCTCCGCTTGCTGGTTGCTTCCAGATGTGGTCCCCATGCCTCTCATTGGTCAACTGAAATATTTGTCAGTTTTCGCCTATTGGCGGTGCCGACAATTCAAAAGCACATTGAGCGTCCAGGCAGATTGCTTCGTTAAGCTATTCGATACAGGAGGGATTAGCCTTGCATTCTAGGCAGACGATTGCCCCGCCCACCTTTGATTCTCTCTTACAATGTTCAGAAACACGTTACTTTGTGTCTATAAGTGTCGTGTAGATAAGCACACTATTTCTTTACACACTATTCTCAGTCCTTTAAAGAGCATTGTCTGCTCCACACGCGCACGTGGAAAGCCTCTTGTTTGAGAGTTGTGATGTCTTCCTATCTCCATTGTATAAAACGCCTGCTGGAACAAATGAAATTTTCTTCATCACCACTTTCTTTGGATTATTTGCATAGGAAAAGGAAAGCTCGCCCTGTTTTGAAATATCATTCTGGAGTGTAAGCCGGTCCTCATCGTATTTTATACGAACTCCTATATGTGACTGTTACGTACCTTTCGAGTTTTACGTTGAATATTTCTCGACACTGATCGTTGAGACACCTTGAAAGTTTTTCGACGTTATTCAAGCAGCACTCTTCACACACTACAATAGGTTCACCTAATCTACTGCCATGAATCTTGTTAAGATCCTGGGACTGAGTTTTCCCGCAATCATAAGCATCTAGAAAAGCTTTCCTATTTGCCTGAAAATTAGAAAATATTTAGTTTTTCTATAGAAATTATTTGCAGATCCTGGAAGCTTCCACAGCGTTTCGAACGGCACCTTTGTCATTTTCTTTAATCTTTCACAATGTCTAACAAGTCCTACAGTTTAACGAAGAAGCGTGTATTGTTTTCACTAAGTTGCATATGTATATTTTCTTGAACTCCCGCAAGTTTACTTCGATATCTGGTTTAGTTCTTTGGTTATAGCTTACTGAAGTCCTTCGAGCTGTAGGAGACGTGCTCCGTATTGGATATACGTGCACGAAAAAAGTAATTATGACAACTGTCTTGCAGCGGTTGCATATACCGCCAGTTAACTTACACATACCTGGTTTATCCATGACGCGCCAGAGCCTCTGCTTAGACTTAAGCCCAGACAACACGTACGCCTGCCCCGCTTAGACTTAAGCCCAGACAACACGTATGCTTGCCGACGCGAACAAGCTCACGCCTGAGTGCCATGCGCTGGCGGCGCCTCGCGAAGAATGGCGATTTGAACATACAAGATACGTGCGCCAGCGAACGCCCACTTGGCTAACTCATAGCCGTTTCGACAGACATCGTTTCCTACCCTGATATCAACAGTGCTTCAAAATGCTTAAATATTGATAAGTGCAATCGTTTTCTTTTGAGAGTCGTTAGATTAGCGCAAAACACGTGCTAGATCAGCGCAATCACGCGAGGAGCACTGATATCACTCGAGACGCGATTAAACACGTACGGTCTGTCCCGCACCATCTGCGCATGCTAGCGCGCCAGTAATTATACGTGTTGTTTGGCCTTTAGTAGCTTTCAGCGCACATTAGTTATTAGTTACTACAAATGGAACCGCAACATCAAATCTGGGTACAACTACGAAAATCCATACGCTAAGCCTCACCAGCTCCACCTGAGAAATAATCGGTCACCCACCATCCCCAGAGAAATCCGAAAGAGTCAATTACCTATCATAATTTGATTTCTAAACAAAATAGAGCAATAATATGAATAGTTCAATTGCTATTCAATTTAAAACCAAAGAAACATCATCTACCCATTCCGCGGACTCACAGTAAAACATCTGTGGCTTGTAGGAGTCAACAAGGTCGGGCCTTGTTCTCGTCGTTCTTGCTGAGAAAATGGCGGCCGTGTTAGTGGCACATGAAGAAGGTTCGCGCTTGAGCATGTTTACTTTCCTTGCGAAGGTTGTTAGTTCTGGTCCGCTTGATGTCAAGCGACACATGTGCGGACAGCGCAAGGATATAAAGACATGCACTGCGGCTTGCTCTCGCCGAGGCGCGAGATAAACACCGCAGCGCGGAAAACCATCCAGAAAGCAGCGATGAGGAATGGCCCACTCTCGTCCGCAACAGAAAGCCGGCGACCATGTAATCCCAGATAAAGTCAGGCGCAAATCAATGCGTGAGAGTGCATCGTTCCAAGAGCGCATGCCCGCGAAAGCGCAAATGCGAGTGGACCCATCGAATTCCTGTTGACAGCGTGCGCGCGGTAGCGATATGGATGTTTTAAAATGCATTATGCCTGCGATACAGCACCCTCTTTCCGTTCTGCAACAACACACTTTCTTTTTTCTGTTTTTCTACTACCTCTTCTATACTTCCTCCAGTGTTGTTTTTTCTCAGTGTTCCCGGTCAAGCACATCGCAATACATTTGCCAACAGCCGCTCGAACGTTTCGATTGTCATAACGCTGGCCCTTATCTGTTTGTATAGCCGTCGAAAAGCAGTCTCACTACGTCTGAGTCAAAACGAGCTGCTGACGAGATTTCGGCGTAGAACATTTGCTTTCTTGCATGTTTTGCTATCTACAAATCGCAAGAAGCCCTCACAACAAATGCAACTGTGAAGGTCTTGTTTTTTCCCTAAATTAGATTTCCGGTTTCTCTGTCGCAAGAAGTATACAAACTCACATATAGAGCAGCGTTTTCTGCTATAGTTTCGCGTATGCTATAAAGCCTCTTTGCCTTGTGCCATTGGCACTCCCTTCGCTCACACTGTCTTCAGCTGTCAGAGCCTTATGCGCTTTCTTGTCTTTTTCTGCGTGGTCCTTTTCGGTGCATCGATTGTGCAGCGACGTCTCCGTCGAAGAGAATGCATTTGTCTTCGAATGCCGCCGGTGGAAGGCGGCAGCCCTTGCCGCGTCGTCTGAATGCGCCGGCCAGCGAAGTGCTTCCGTATAAGGACGGAGATCGTTTCGGATCGCTGACTGCTCGGCGGTTGCTCTCAACTCCAGCGTCCATTTCCCGTGCCTTCTGTTCTGGTTGTTTCGTTTTTGTTGTGGTTTTTGTTCTTAAGATGCGGCTGCTTCTGTAAACCGTTTCGGCGGCGTTGTTCCAGGCGCCAATCTTGGTTCTGTGCCGCGTTTGAGATTGACTCAGATGCTTTTGTATTGACAAACATCTCGACCATGCGGGGGGAGATGACAAAGATGGTGGCGTTTTCCATTACTTTTTCCTCATGTTGCGTCGCAATATTTTTTTTTCTTTTTTTGCCAAATCCTATGTACTCATTCGAAGCACCACCATTGTGAGGGGTCAGTTTCTGGCGAGCTCTTATGTATTCCTTCGGTGAATTTCAGCAGTCGACTTTTCCGGGAACGAATCAATGTGTGCTGCTTTCGATGTCAGTTTAAAATTTTAAATGCCATCCCACTGTGACTCCCTTACCGGAAATATGGTTCGACCCTACAAGAGGACTGCGGCTCACGCCACGCGTGGCGCCACATAAGTGAATGTCAATGGAGAATAAGAATGAATGACTCCACATGAAAGACCGCAATTCTATTTTTCTCATGCTTAAATCATCAGCACCAATTTCCGGTGCTTCTAGAGTCACCGTAATATCACACATTGAAGCTTGCGAACAGTCCTTGAGAAATGCAGCCCTCCTGTGTGCTCAATCGCCAACAACGGCGCCCTGGCCCTGCACGCAGAATTACATCCAGGTTTCATCTCTGTTATTCTGTCAGCTTCAAAATCTATACCAGCCCTCCGCGGGGGCTTAGCGGCTATTGCGTGGCGCTGCTAAGCACAAAGTCGCAGGTTAGATTCCCGGCCGAAGCAGCAGCATTTCGTTTTGGGGGAAATGGAAAAACGCCTGTGTACCGTGCATTGGGTACACGTTAAACAACACTAGGTGGTCGAAATTAATGTCGTATTTCCCACTCCGGCGTGCCTCATACCGTATAGACTCATGTAAGGGCCGCACCCGTGTAAAGACCGCACGCCCAAGTTGGAGCTCAAGATTTGGAAGAAAAACTTCCAATGGCGAAGCATTTGGTGCCCCGATGCCACGCACGGCTATCTGTGAATTTTCGTGCGCTGCGTACTTCCGCGTGCCGCTACTAGTTGGTGAGAGCCGGGTGTGCACAAGATCCGGGGTGTGCACACGTCGATGCCAGCGCCGGCACCATTTTGACCAATGGGTGCGATCGTGCCGTCCCATGTAAGGGCCGCGCCTCATCGAAATTGTGGGAAAAAAAGTGCGGCCCTTAACCGAATGTATACGGTAATTATATCGAGGTTTTGATACGTAACACTCCAGAAGTTTTAAAAATTACACCAGTATTTAACCCTCCCAGAAAGTTCACCGAATCATTTACAAGCGTCCCGTTGCTAATATGTAAGCAGATAGAGGCCAGAAGGAATAAGCAGGGGAAAACGAGTTATTAGAGGAGTTCAAATTTATGCTGCATGAGGTGGCAGCTTTGAAAACTGAAAGTACATGAATGCGGCCTCCAAGATAGGGGATTGTGCTCGCGATCTCAGAGGCCATGGCAAGACATCGAGTAGACGAGCGTGGCTTCCAAGATTGTATGCGGAATCTCGGGGGCCATGCCAAGGCATCGGGAGCCTGGAAGGCTCAGAATTCGCGGAAGGTAAGGCATCGGACGTTTGACATCTGGCATTTGAACATCAACATTTGACGCCAGAGGTAAAAGTTACCAGCTTGGTCTACGCTCTCATATTCATTTGACAAATTTTGGTAACAAATTAAGAGTGCGAACAAAATACGATGACACATAAAACACAGGAACAGCGCTAACTTCCACCTACTTTATAATTTCTGGTCAACGGAATAGTACAATACCAAAAGAAATGCACAAATGGACAATATTGAACAAAATATTGGATGCGATAATCGCGAGTAACAAAACAGAACGATTAACAAAAAAAAAAGAAGCATGAAGCTTTCTCCTAGGTGATACGGCTTCCACGTGTAACATCGACCTGCGTATCTCGATTTAGCTGTCAAACTTCATTGGCTGCTGCTGGATGAACAAGACTAACCATTCGGCTACGCTCTCAAGCACGAACAGTCGAGCTTGCGACATGCACTTGACACTGCGCCTTTCGCAGGGCGCCATGTGCATTGACGATCCTACTGCTTATAATATATTCGCACAGAATGCCTTATGAACACTACAGGCGCTGCCGTTGCAGCTTTTAAGACATGAGTACTCATCACACCATGTCACTCGGCGTCGTCTGCTGCTGAAACATTGATGCCTTCAGGTAAGCGTTTGGAGTACTTCTTGTTGGGCTAGTTAGGGAAACAGCGGTCACAAGGCAGGACTAGCGCCACTACCAATTGCTTTTATTAAAGGTATTCAAAATCCGGATATTTTCTGCGAAAGATAACTCGAAGACATGCGCAGAACAACAGGACAGCAGATGTTTTCATCCGTTGTCCTATGCGCATGCCTTCGAGTGATCTTGTGAAATATATAGCTTGAATACCTTTAATAAAACAGTTGGTAGCGGCGCTTGTCCTGTCTGCTCGTCTGCGTGTGTGTTAACTTGCGCCATTCTACCGAAGGTAAGCCTTTCTTTCTGTGTTTCGGCTGTGTGATCACTCGCAGAGGTCTTAGATCTCGTATCATCGTTGTTCACTGGCAAATCAGTCCTGCAGACATCCGCGATTGGAGGCAGTTTCATGATAGAGTATATTGTCATCGACACAACAGGAAACGCAGCTTCGGAGTTGAAGAAAAATTAATCAAATTCCGGGAGAGTGAACCCGAGATCGACACCTTTCCTACGCAGCCATTTTACCACCTCATCTAATCAGGCGGCCAGCAGATCGCAGAGCCAGGCCGTATTTCTTGACAGGTCGAAGCACAGGAACACTAAATTTGAAGTTTCGCGCTGATGTCGGGTAGATGGCAAAATTACCTTTCATATTTTCTCATTGTATATCGTACACACTAATCTTCGTGTAATTTTCGTTGGTTGCCAACTATTTTGCAACCATTATTTTTTTGGGGGGCGGCGTAACTTCTTGCTATACCATAACCTTAAATATTGGTTAAAGTATAGATACGAATGCACTGCAATCCCCTGTTTACAACGAGCGACATGCATCTGCAGGAGGCGCTTGGTCTGGTGTATGTGGCTGTTTCTTAACTGTTGCTTTCATGGTTTTCGCGCCACCTTTGTTCAGATTACCATAGCGTAAACTCCGGAAGCACTAATGCGCGCGCCTAACTCGGTCTTCCTGCACGGCATGCTTGTAAATTAGGTACGCACAGCAACTGAGGTCCTCTATCTTCTAGCCAACAGTTGTGTCAACATTCTTGGCTGTTTAAGAAGGTCTGCGCAGATGTTGGAATTTTTGTTCCGTCGGAGTTGTCCGTTGCTTGCACATGTTGCTTACGTTGCTTACACAGGGATATGCCATGTGTGCGGAGCCACCGCGTTAGCCTAGTGGCTATGGTGCGGCGCTGCTGAGCTCGAGGTCATGGCTACAATCCCGGCCGCGGCAGCCACATTTAGATGTGGGCGGAATGCCGAAACGCTCGTGTATTGGGCTTTGGATGCAAGTTGAAAAAAAGTAAAAAGAAACTCGTAGCCCTCCACTGCGGCGTTCCGCATAACCCACTGTACAGCTTACGAATGCTAAACGCCATAATTAATTAAACATGCGTGCGTTTCTGTGTATGATACGAACTCAGCCTGCAGCCGTGGATGTCTTTGATGCGCTACGAAGATATCTGGGCAGCTGAAAAGTTCTCGGCTGGCGTGAGACGCTGAAAACGAGTCTCACGTTGTAACAGCTATAGGTAGGCTTCGACATGTTCAGCAAAATCAGTGCCAATAATTAATAAGGTCTCGCAAATAAAAGTTGACGAGGTCGCATTAGGCACTTAAAGTCAGAGTCAGCTACATTTTATTGCAATTTTATTGTGATAGGCAATTATGGGGACACTCCAGGCAAATTTCCGCCGTCATCATCACCGTCGCCGTTGCCGTGATGTTCCGTATAAAGTCATAGTGCGATAAGATTCTATCGCGACCCGCAGCGCCGTTTTGAAGGCGCGACGGAAAGCGTGAGCTAAGAAGGATGGTGGCTTTTATTTATTTATTTATTTTCAGTACCCCCAGGGTATAAATACATTACAGAGGGGAGGGGCATACAAGTAAAAGTGAACACAAAAATAATAACGTAAAGGTAACATAAAGATAGAAGCATTCCACAGAATTATACAAAACATATACAGCATATACGAAGCACTAGACCGAATAATTACATACTGACATAAAGCACACAAGAACGTAATGTGTGGCACTACAATAAGCTTGATAGGGCATTTTTAAAGGCAGTTGAATCGGCTATGTTCGTTATGAAGGCGGGTAAGTGATTCCAGTCCCTTGCGGTTCTAGGGACAAAAGATTGTGAGCGTGCAGTAGTTGAAAAATACGGTATCTTAACCTTATGGGGGATGATCAAGCCGGTGTGAGCGAAATGGCGCTGGTAGGACGAACAAGGATCGAAGAGCGGGTTGTGGTAGTACACTTTGTGAAAAATACAAATGCGTGACTGCTTTCTACGGTTGGCCAGGGAAGGAAGACCAAGAGTAACTTTCATTTCTGTGACGCTGGCACTGCGATTATAGTTAGCTGAAATAAAGCGAGCGGAGCGATTTTCGCACTGCCTCTATGCCCTGTATCAATGTAGAGTGATGCCGATCCCACACAGACGAGGCGTATTCTAGCTGGGGCCGAACGCAAGTTGTATAAAGTAACAGTTTTAGTGACAGCGGGGCAAGGTAAAAGTTTCTTTTTAAGTAACCTAAAGTTTGGTTCGCTTTAGCTATTAAATAATCAACGTGATGTTTCCATGATACGTCACTGCATATGTAAACACCAAGATAGCGATAGGAAGCTGTGGTTTGCAGGGAGTTGTTAAGAAAGTAGGACGGAGAGATAACATCACGCCTAGTTACGCGCATGCTGTTGCATTTAGCAACGTTTAATTCCATATGCCACGTGTGGCACCATTCTGTTACGATATTTAGATCGTTCTGAAGTGATGTTACGTCAGAAGCGTTCGCTATTTTCCGGTAAATGACGCAGTCGTCGGCGAATAAACAAGCTTGGGAAGAAATATTATCAGTTAGATCACTGATATAAATGAGAAACAAAAGGGGTCCAAGGAATGACCCTTGAGGTACGCCGGAACCGACTGGAGCCAATGGAGAATCGGAGCCGTTAGCTGTAACATACTGGACACGACAGGAAAGAAATTCGCGAATCCAATCAAGTACTTGCGGGTCAATATTTAACGCATTTAGTTTATGTAACAGTAAGGAGTGATTAACTTTATCAAAAGCTTTGGCGAATCTAAAAGAAATACAATCTACAAAAAATCCGGAGTCAATATACTCATGTAAGTTGTTTGTGAAGGTGATAAGTTGGGTTTCACACGAGAAAAACTTACGGAAGCCATGTTGCGAAGTCGAGAAAAAACTGTTATCCTCTAGATAGTTGACAAGATGTGTGAAAATGATATGTTCAAAAATCTTACATGGAACTCACGTGAGTGAAATAGGTCGAAAGTTTAACGGGCTATTTCGTTTACCTGATTTGAAAATTGGCACAATTTTACCTATTTTCCAGTCGCCTGGTAAAGTACAAGAGTCATACGATTGCGAAAAAAGACACTCTAGAATAATTGAACATCACTCTTTCGCGTCTTTGAGGAATTTTGTATTAATCTGATCTGTTCCACAAGTGGGACTTAGTTTTAGTTTGTCAATTATTTTTGCGATACCAACTGAATCAAAAACTATCGGATCCATGGGAGGGTTAGGCGTCGCAATCGATTTCGCAGATGAAAATGATTGAACGAAGGTATCATTGATTGAACGAAGGTATCATAACATAAGCAATAATGAACAGAACAGTGCAATATTGGCTTCTGGGCATGGAAACACGACAATGAATGAATTGTTAGACTTAAAACAAGCGTAGGTAATATGGCAACGATTACCAACCTGCAAGAAGAGCGGAAAAGTGCGTAAGCCCTTCATTCCGTACGTGCTTCCATGCCCACTGACGAGTGATTTCGCAGCGCCGAGGTTTATCTGTCCCGCCACAGGCACTGTTGATAGCGTTGCGGCTGCGCACTGATGTTCCAGTCTGGAATGCAGCGAAGTGCACGCGTACTGGTGATGCAAGCCAGAAGTTGGCCCGAAAGGTAAAGCCTGAGAACTCAGGCAAGGCACTTGTGTACTCGAGATTTCTTCGGCGACACATCCGTCGAAGGCAGGAGCAGGCGGGTTGCTGCAGAATTCCATGTGAACCACCGGAACAGAAACGCTCCAGTCGAAGGACAGGAAGCCAAAGAACTGCAAGAAGAGCGGAAAAGTGTGTAAGCCCTTCATTCCGTACGTGCATCCATGCCCACTGACCGGTCGACGGCACCCATTGATGGGTGCCGTCGTCCTGCTCGTCCTGTGTTGTGCCGGGAAGGGGGAGATAGCGCGCTGGCCGATCATTGCTGCGCGTGTCACGACTCACGACATGAGCGTGGCCGTATGCTCGCCCAATCTTGAAGCTAATCTGAGGTGGGTACAAAGCATAGAATAGCTGAGAGGGCTTGTGCCTTCGTGTGCCCTGTGTTCTCGCACGTATGGTGCTTGAGGTCACGCCATCTCAAATTTCACAGACGCGTTGAAGCCGCACGAAGCGCTTGCTCGCCGCTGCTGCCGTTCTTCATCTAAGGTCCCTAGATAAAACAAGTTTTTATCTAGGGACCTTATCTTCATCAAGCCAGCGTTCGGACAGCGAGTGTTCGTGGCCATTAAGTGAGATATGTTCATGTTTGCCGGTGCACGCGTGACACCATGCTTGTTAATTAAGTTACTAAGCTAATGAATACTGCAATTTATGCAGCCGATTAAACTACTAACCCTACTTCGTACAGGTGTGTGATTTCCTATATCGCAGTCGACGATTCGCCTTTTGGTCAAAATGGCGGCATTTTGTTCGCCTCTACAAATATTGTAAAAGCGCATATTGGTCACCTGACTTGGCTTATTTAAGTATAATATGTTACTTAAATAAAGCCGCCATGTACAGCGGCCGTAGCAAACGATCCTACGACTCACCTGTAAAATTTCAATTACATTGTTCTAGACGACCTCCATGAAAATAGGGACGTTTAATATGCCAACTAGTCGAACAACAATACGGGAATGCTGAGTGTTCTAACCTCGTTTTAATGCAGTGTAAGATGCACTGCTCATCAACGAAACCGTAAATTGCCTGTGGAAAAAAAAATTCTTCCTCCAGGAAATGTGCGAACACCAGCCTTGTATTACGGTCAATTTGTGGTGAGCACTCCACTCTCATTGTATACTAACGGCAAACGGCTCTTCATGCCAGCTGGTGGACTATCAGATTAGGCTGGAGGGGCTCGGAATTCCTAATTAACCGCAAACGCACTAGTTAGCGCCAGCTGCTCCAGGCCTCCAGTCTCCCGATTTACCTCCAATGAAGGGTTTATTGCAAGCGCAGCGTGCACTCCCAGAAAACGTCCGCAAACGCAGACTGAGAAGTATTTTAAGCTAACTCTGTCGCCTGTTACTATCAGAACAGGGCAATGAGTCGGGGGCATGGAGGGCGTTAACGCATGTGCACTTTCACTATCTACCTGTTTGCGAAGTTTCTGCATACATACAACAGGAATTTCCTTCCGACACCACAAAGCAAGAGCAAAGAAGAATAATCCAAAGTACTCTTCATGCAGCTAGTATTTGATGACATTTCATATTACTTCCAAAAACACAGGCTACATATTTGTTAAAATTTTTATTACATTTGTTTACTTCCGTTCTTGTCATCGTGCTTTCTACTTTCGTGTACCACCGATGCAAACTAGAACGGTTGTTTGTTTTTGAGGTTTATAGCAAAGTTTCCGGAACGAAGACAGCATTTAGAATTTAAATAATGAGTATAGGACTGTATTGTGAAGGAGTACTATAATTTTGAAGACAAAAATGTAAAGTCCCGGTCTTACAAGTAGCTTACTGTAAGATACAAGTCAATATGCCTTTCCATGGCTACCAGTGGTTTCACGCTGCCATTCTATAAAAAATATGAACGCCTTGAACACTACGCGATATATACGCATAGAACGCGATTGAAAGTGTCATAAAACCATTCTAGTTACAAACAAATAAAGATGTATTTAAGGGAATGTGTAATGTCCCGCAAAATCAGACTGCACGCGAGAGTAATGCAGAAAAACTTAGTAACAGGATAATAGAAGCGCAGTATATATGTATAAGGAAATGAGAACCTTGTATTTATTCCTCAAACACTTTTCCGTTTAGGGTTTTCTTTATTAGTAACAATAAAATAACGTTCAAGTAGGCCAGTGAAGGTGTCACTCCCAAAAGACAATACCTCATTATTTAAAACTATGAATAACCGAGTATTTTAGCTGTTTTAAAGTTTGTACATAAGACCTGTATTAGGTAAGATCGCATTGCGATTAGACTCATATGTAATAATGTGTTTTTAAAGACTGAAATATCGCTTTTCAGACAATGTTGCAACCGCCTGTTCTACCGGCAATCGACAGCGGCTCCAGAGTTTGAGCACAAAGCTTTTTGTAACCGTAGGGGCAATGACTCGTATGTTTTTCTTCAGCTCGAAGAGTCTGGCATGCCGCATTCCTAATTGAATTAGTCCGCACAGCAGTGCAGGGCAGAAATGGAGTCTGATGCCTTGCATGCATTTTCCGTTTACCCTCTCGCTTTGGTCACTGTCTTCTGCAATTAGCCGCAGCCGAACCATAGGAGACTCCTCAGTCTTCATTAATGCTTTTCTACGGATGCGGCAGCTTCCATGGCTGCCTGAACGCGTTTAACGATTCCTTTTCTCCTGGCCGTCCTCTGTGAAACAAAAGAATGCAAGAAGTGACTCAGTGGTTGTCACTTGCGTCGGATGGATGCTTACCGGATAAGAGCTAAAAAAAAATGTATACCGCCCTCAGCTGCGCGCTGCCTATGTTTGCGCTGCCGAAACTATATCACTGTACCACAGGCACGAAGGTAAGCGCATGCCTCAAGCAAAATGGATATGTGTGGAATCACTAAGACATTCAGCTATCTACGCTTTTTTTACAGTGCGCCCTGCATCCGTTGCTTGCATGCCTTCAGTAGGCATCGGGGCTTTTCGTAAATGGCTCGTTGAACTATGGCTGCGCGTGTTGTTGGAGCAGATAGCGAGTGTAGAGCATTCGCTCTAAAATCTCCAATGGACAAGTCATTGCGACGATTTATAAACTTGCTGCGCGTCTACACGTGTGCGTGCACCCATTGCTTTCTTTCTCTTCCCCTCTCTCTTTTCGTGCCTGTATCTCCTACACCCAGTGCAGGATAGCAAACCGAACGCGCATCTAGTTAATATCTCTGCCTTTCCTTTCTTTCGTTTTTCAGCGTTTTGTGCGCAAGCCTGGGCCAAAATTACTGGGACTCCTAGTGGCGTACACGGAAAATTTTAATTAGGGTCGCAATGACGAAAGCCGTGAAGCCCAAGCTCTTTTCTGCTCAGAATTCAGTTAAGCGAAGGCGAATCGGGTCGCACACGCTACAAGATCACAGTCGTTCTAATGGTTTTCTCCACCGGATTGACGTGGATGCGCTGTGTAATTCTTCGAAGCGCCTAATTTGCTGAAACAGCCATTATCGCCATGCGAATCGAAAAACATTTTTTACTCGCAGATTCAACCGAATGCGGCTCGGAGATAACAATCACAGCTCTGTTTTTTTTTTTTACAATAGATGGCTAAGATACAGCTAATTTGACGGCTGCAGTGCGCTCTTCATACTTCTCAATACTATTCCCTGGGTTAAGGCCCCTAGCATTCTTTTGGGTTCGGCTACCGTAAGGTATAAAGAAAAGGATTTGTCACTTTGATTTCGGCTCAATATTCGCCAATGCTTTCTTCAGCTTGTCTCGCATTCAGTGGGAAGGTGCCGAATAGCATCAAAGTGCGTCCGACAGGCTGGCCGACGCTTCTGTACCTGAAATCTGAACAGCGTGAACGAGACGAGAAAAGCACTGATCCCCGCGTTGCGATGGCGTTGTTCCCGTTCAGTATGGATTACCAGCTAGCCCAGTCAGCCGCCTTGCCAAGTCCTGTAGGCGGACATACTTTTCTCAACGCGCCCTTATCATTCTTGGACTTTTGGTAGTTAGGGATTTGTGAGGTTGTCGCCTCACACGCCATCCTATACTCAAAAAAATAACGTCAACATGTAGGGCATAACCGAAACCGGGAGTCAGCTTAATGATTCTGGGCGCATACTGTGCAACTTGCACCTCTTCACTGCAATAAAATATAGCACAGCGACTTTAAACCGTAATTCTTGCTTCGCTTTAAAAACCAACGTGTTCACCTTGAATTCGAGGCAGATAGCCGTAATAGCCACCGTTAACTGAACTAACACATCCTAGTGTTCTTTCAAGTTGTATATGCAGAGAAAAAAAGGTAACATCTCCAAAACATTAAAAAAAAATTATTTTGCAGTATAACGATAACACTTCCTATTTTGCCTCCCACAAGTTGTCGCAATTATGCGGCTTGCCGCGAATTTAGACTACAGACTAATGCGCCCAATTCCGCGGTCATTCGCATTTTTTCTCCTTCTATCTTGCTAGGGCTCTTTGTTACCCTCTATCGCGCATGAAACCGCCATGAAAACGGCTAGGCTTCGGAAAGCCGCGGCCTTTCGCAAATGCATTTCGCTTGTACAAAGCATCCCGAAGGGCAAGCTGGGCTTATTGATGACAAACGACCACGTGTAATCACCGGGACACAAGAAGTCGCACGCACGAGGACAGCGCTCTCGCTAATTGCTTTCCATAATCCGCTTTCAAACCAGCAAGCTTTTTTACCGCACGAAATTGGAATGAAACAGTGGAATGGATCTCGAAGCCAGATGTTGGTGATTAGTATAGCCTGTGCCGCCGATCAGAGACGAGGATGAAGTGAAACAAAAACACACGAGGACAAAAAAAATAAAAAAATATCCCATCGTGTCTTTAGGGTGTCGCTGTATAATTTTTGTTGTTTACTTATTTTCTTTACCTCTGTGGGCAATTAGAGCGCCAGTAGATATAGTGTACCGTACTACAATTACTTGAAAGCGTGTAAGGTAACAGCTGGCAAAAGGTGCCTCAATAAAAGTACAATTGTACAGGACTGCAGAAATGTATGCGAGCAACCGAGTGCGCGAAAGGAGATATTGTCAGCGGTAATATAGGGCTGCTAGTAACGCTACGGACGTTCCAATCACGTAAGTCTCAGGAAGCATGGTTTACATCGAGAAGTTTAAATTCTATTGTGAAGTTCAACTTTCTCTGAATGACACAGTAGGTTATAACGGACGCCGTAAAGGGGGACTTCGTGATCATTTTGACCACGTGGTTTTCTTTAACCCGCATCTAAATAACTGTACATCAGCGTTTTATTACAATAGCAATTATATGGACCCTCCAAGCGGATATCTGCCGTCAGCATCGCCGTTCTTGTCGCCGTCGTCGTCGCCATGACGTTTCGTATGAAGTTCAAGGGCGATAAAAATCGTCGCCGTGCGCCGTATGCTACAATGTGCGAGTGAAAGCGCGCGAGCGACGCGCGCTTTCAGGAGAACGAAAGCACGGCGGAGAGCAAACGTGACGTCTTCCGTTGTGCGAAAGGCTGTGGGGGAGGGGGGATGGAAGGGATTGGAGGCGACGTTTAACTGCGGCATCAAATGCGTATCTTGCGACCGGGCGCAAGGGGAACTGGCGACTCAATCTCTCACGCGAAAGGAGGAAACCGGGAAAGCAACACGGGAGGGAGAGGGTACGGCTTCTACTCTTCTAGCTACTGCGTACTTGTCCTTTGCGCGGCTGCGGGTAGTCGCGCGCACTGTGTCTTGAAAGCGATCTCCACACGGCTCTTACCTTTGTATGCACTGTGCTTTCGCTGCTCAGTTTCCTTTGAAGCGATACCTTCGCTCGCCAAACGCGCTTGCTCACGCCAGCGTTTTTGACAGTGGTTGTCTGCGGTCATCGAGTGTAATCTATTCATGTTTGCTTGTGCGCGCCGACACCGTGCTTGTTAATTCAGTTAGTAGGCGAATGTGTCCAAGTATATGCAACCCATAAAACTACTATCCTTACTCTGCATAACTCTCTATTGATTTGCTATCGCAATTGATATGCTTCGCGTTTCGGGCGAAACTGCGACATTTAAGTAACGCCCTCGTCAGAATACGGCCGCCGCGGCCTGGATCGAACCCGGGACCTCATGCTTAGCAGCGAAACGCTGTAGCCACTCAGCTACTGATGTGAGTGCCACATTCAGAACCTGGTGAGCAACATAAGCTTTTAAATGGATGGAGAAAACATGACATATGCGCGTACATATAATATTTCTGTTCACAATGTGGTGATATAGTTTGCACATGTTTGCATCAGATATGTGTTGCACAAACACACACACGTCCGTGCGCAAGTATGCAGCGTATGCAAGCCCAGATGAGCTCGCGACAGTTGGCCCCCTTGCATGTTTTGCTAGTAATACTAAGAAAAAAAATAGCTGGCCCTAATCGATAGTTGATGTAAGCATGAAATGGCTACAATATAGCGTCTTTTGCTGCATGTAGTGCCACCGCCTTCTACCCCTTTTATTCTTCCAACAGTGGAGCGCGCTCAGCGTCTGTCACTGCTTTTTCTTCTTGTCGCGTTGAAGTGTTCGGCTGCAAATGTGTGGCCAACTCACGGACCGCTAGCTTTGAAAAATGCCCAGGCAACCCTGTCGAAGCTCCAAAAGATGACAATCAAGTGTACGGTGCCCTGTATCTGCCTTTTGAACGTCGCTATTGGAAATGAGAAAACCTTCAGCGTACTAGAAGCTTGAGTGATATTGTGAACAAACATTAGGAAGAAATCGGAAGCAATAATTTTTGTAACTTGTTTGGGCAGTAACTAGCATAGTCCTGTGCAAAGGTTTGGGGGCCAGAGACCACTGGTTGCCCGGATGATCTCGTTTTGTTCTCGCAATGATGCCCGGATGTTCTCGCTTGATTCCGTTTGAGTGCTCGGATAACGGCTCTGGCTTTTGGCTGAAGGTCACTTGAAGGTCGCCTACAACGGAAGCTAAAAGTATTTTAGTCTTAATATTGTCACGCAGTTGTGATGGTGAAGAACACAGCAGAAAAACTGCGAGTGACGAAACACCTTTTTATTGGGCGAACTTGTGCCCACAAAAGCAAGTTACACTCAAAGCACAACCATAGCGGCGAACACAATCGGTGATCGTCGAAAATCCGGTCTGCGAGTCAAGCGCGTCGGCTTTTATACACCAGTCGTCGAAAGTGCCAGTGCAATTGGTGCTGCCCGCGTGCCTTCCAGAACCTACTACACAATTCGTGTCGCGCATGCAGTCTGTTTATATAATGTTCGGTGAGAACATGCAGAACAGATAGAATCAACGATAACATTCGAGTAAGTTCCAAATCATGGAGGCACATCTTGCGCTAGGTGATAACATTTGACATTTGTTAGCCGATGAAAGCGGTCACAGGAGAAAGATAAAACGAGTACACGTGTCCATACCCTTTTATTAAGGCCTCCCACCCCCCTGGGCAGTAAGCCCACGACAAGCTATACGCAAAGCACCGCACGAATTTTACTATCAAGCGAAGCGCCAGGCAAACGTGAAGCTTGATTGCATCCGTAGCTTCCTCTGTAAAGCACTTGCGAAAGCTTAGCGGGGATTTCTGCGTTAATGTGAAAGGTTCCCAACACGAAATCTGTGAAATTCATCACCTAAATCTGCTTGCGTTAAAGACAGATGACTAACGAAGAGCTACAGTTTTGTTAAGAGTATACGACTGGACACCGCTAAAAAGAAGTAGGAGTTTTCGCTACTAAGAAACCATTGGAAATTATCACGCATTCTTAATTAACATTGCTTGTTATAAAGTGAACTGTGGTGGTGGTGGTGGTGGTGGTGGTGGTGCTGGTGTTGTATGGCAGCTACAGGTGGGTTTAGCATGCCGATCCAGGCCAGAAATCGCTCCGCCTGAGTGTCTCTTTCACTGTCACTGGAGTACTTGCCACCTGATAGAAATGTGAGAAGGCATCAAGCCTCCTTGCGTGCGACAGCGTATCCTTTAGGAAACACTAGGTGTTGCAAACACGCATGTCAGATTCTTTTCTTTTGCAAGTTCTCAAGAGCATCCTTTTCGACACGGTAGCTTTGACACTACCACAGAAAGTGTTCGACGTTATCTGTTTCATCCCCCGAACTGCAGAGCGGAAAATCTGTAAATCCCATCTTGAACACCAATGCAAGGATGTATGCAGAATCTATCTTTATTCAATGCAGTAGCGAGACTTCCTCTGCGAAAATATTACCAAATTTGCAGAGGCTGTAAGTTTTCGAGATATCACTTGAAGTCACCTAATTGCAAAGTAGCGACAGCAGCCAGCTATCGCATTTCGCAAGTAAGCAAATTAGCGTGCACAACCTTTGTGACCATTCATTTACTCCAGTGCAAATTTCTTTACAAAAATAATAATAAATAAAACTGTTGGTTGCGCGTGTCAAAAAAAAAAATAAGCATGTCTCAGTTCCTCTATGGAATCACTGCTACATTAATTGTGACTTTTACAGTGACGCTGTATATGGCTAGGCGAAACCAAAATCCGTTCGTTCAATGTGCGCAGAAATTTGGGCCGATCCTCGTGATAATGCAGAAAGGGTCCAAGAGCAATGGCACATACCACTGTGGACTCCGGGTGGTAGGCTCCGGGGCCTGTAACGCACCCTTGAAGTACCCTTGTGACACGTAAAACAGAAAGAGAGAGGCGCGCCATTGGCGGCGCCGTCAGTGTCGTCGTTCTGTCAGTCGTAACCGAACGCGCATGCAGCAGTTTCTCTCCGACTTCAAGATGGGTTGGCCACGCATCGTATGAACTCGCGAACAGCAGGCTTCTTACGAAGAACCGCGCCGACAGCAGCACCGTTCGAGAGCTCGTGTTCGCCGGGCCGATGGTGCAGTCCGGGCGCAAGAACAGGCCCGGGTGGCCGAGCGCAAGCGGCCACAGCGTACCGAGGATCCGGCAGCCTACAAAGCCGTTGTTTAATGAACCATCGGGATTCACCTTGTGATAAACACCGGGGCCACGAGTTTCACCTAGGATGGTTAACCAGAGTGCTTGGGCGGTGACTTTTGTTTCTCTTCCAGGTAAAACTGGTGTCATTTCGTAGATTAATTTTTTTTTGAAATGCGGAACTTAAGTCGCGGGCTTTTCGGCAAGGAAATTAGTCCTACATCTAGGTCAGTCCTAGCGCCAATAAGCATTGCTTGTCGTTTTGCCACCTATGCAGCCGACATGGATCATATGAAAGTGTTCAAGATCAAACAAAAAAAAGTCTATGGGGCAAAGCAGGCGTTGAAAATGGAGCGTTCAGGTTAGAAAATTGCTACAGGACCATTAAAAACGTAAATGCAGTAGGCAAGAAAGCCGAATTTCGCGTATGCACTCTGGTTACTTGCTGCGTATGAATGCGTAAGAATTAGCGCATGTCACTATAGAGAAAGTGTGCAGGCTTTCTTTTTTTTCGAGTTTAGGGATGAGGTTAGCCACAATATGGTTATGAGCCATGCACCTATCCTACGGACGAAATAGAAGTAGCATAGCAGACGATAAAGAGAACGAGCTGTATCCTGACCCGCCGTTTTTGTTGTTGTGGTGCCACTCACTGTCACTTGTAAATATTGTACATAAATCCTTTTTGGCATCTCCCCGTAACAATATATTCAACGTGGCTTCCTGATAAGGTGCGACTTCTGCAGTAGCTAAAGGTATCAGCGGACATTTATAGGCTGCGCTGTGCTCCTTCCGGTGGCAGTTGCCAGCCTTGCTTCTCGCTTTCCATTTACTGTGTATATGTTTTCAAATAATAATAATAATAATAATAATAATAATAATAATAATAATAATAATAATAATAATAATAATAATAATAATAATAATAATAATAATAATAATAATAATAATAATAATAATAATAATAATAATAATCAATCAATCATGTTTATTTAACGTGCCCAGGAACAACCCTAAGGTCTGAGTGCTGGCGCACGCATATATTACAAACCAAAAAAAAAAGACACTCAGGGAAAAATCACTAAACAATAAATGAATAAAAAAAATTGTGAAAAGAAGAGAGTACCGACAACAAAGCGCAAAGTAAATACAAAAGAAAAAGGAGGAGAAGGGCACTTGAACAATACATGATATTATAATACCAGGCAAAGCTCGGAAAAGAACGATGACAAGGAGTTATGAAAGATATCAAGTTCACGAAAGTAAGCGTTATAAAGATTCTGTATTCTGTGGACAGTTGAGTGTTCGTGATGACAGGCAGGAACATGGAAAGGTCTATGTTCTCTGGTGATCTTGCGTGGAATGCGGAACATGACACAGCTGAGAAGTTCGGGACACGTGAGGTTACCGTGAAGGAGTTTAAAGAGAAACAGAAGGTCAGCGCGATTACGTCGGTCGCGAAGTGAAGGCAATGACAATCCAACAGTGCTAGTACAGGGTGCAATGTCCAGGTTCGCAAAGCGGTGATTATATATGCTTAGAAACTTTTTCTGGACACGATCTATAATGTCACTGTTGGATCTAGAAGAGCCGTTCCAGACGACCGACGCATATTCGAGTTGAGGAAGACAGATGGTTGTGTATAATTTGCGGAACGGTGTAGGAGACTTGAATTCCCGCGATAGTCTGCATACAGAACCCAGAGAGCGCATACCCCGCATTGCAACACGTTTAGTGTGAGCCGAAAAGTGTAAGGTTGCATCAAAAAGTACACCAAGATCATTGATCTCGCAGACCTTACACAACGGCACAGAATCTATCGAATAAGAAAAAGAAATACTTGCTGTTTTGCGTGTGAAAGTCATGACTTTGGTCTTAGCAGCATTCAAGGTAAGGTTATTATCCTTGCACCATTTAGAAAAAGAAAACAGGTCAGACTGCAGGGCGCGACAGTCATCAACAGTGTGAATTTTCTTAAAAATCTTGATGTCATCGGCATATAGAAGGAAAGAAGAGTTCCGAATAACAGAAAGAACGTCATTAATAAAAATTAAAAAAAGGAGTGGTCCTAATACTGACCCTTGAGGGACGCCGCTAGTTACCAAGTAAGAAGAAGACGTTTGGCCATTGACGTTAATATAACACGATCTATCAAGAAGATAACTGCGCAAGAGATTCACAACTGACGAGTCAACATCAAGGTTCGTAAGCTTGATCAGAAGCAGCGAGTGGCTGACTACATCAAAAGCCTTGCTGAGATCACAGTAAATGGTGTCAACTTGCCCCCTTTGAAGTACCGGCGTGGAGATCTGTGTCATGAAACTTGCGAGATTTGTGATAGTGGAGCGGCCGGTCAGAAATCCATGCTGATTCGGAATGAGCGAGTTCTTCACAGTAAAAGACAATATGTTGTGAAGAGCAAGCTCAAAAATCTTGGATGTAGCACAGAGAAGAGAAATTGGGCGATAATTCGACACATCTGATTTACATCCAGACTTAAATACAGGAAAAACACGAGCAGTTTTCCACATGTGAGGGAACGTGGAAGTAGTCAAAGAGTTATTAAATATAGATGTCAATACTGGAGCAAATATACTGCCGTAAGCTTTTAGAATTGCGGAGGGGATGCCGTCAGGGCCGCAGGATAGGGAAGGCTTCAAGCGCCTAAGGCATTCGTGGACAAGCTCTTCATCAAACAACACCGCACTAGATGTAGGAACCGTCGTGTGCAGCTGACTGACACCAGCGTTGAAACCTGCATCTTTATATAAGGAAGAGAAATGGGCTGCAAAACAATCCGCGACTGCTTGGACTTCTGCCCCTCTAGAGTCAAGTAAGCGAAAACCCTCTCCATGTTTATTGGAGCGCTTACGGATATACTTCCAAAATTCTGCCGGCCGGTCGGAGGCGCTTTTTTCCAAGAATGCCATATATGAGTCTAGATCCCGCTTATAGAGACGTTTACAGAGAGCCCGAAAAAAGCGGAATTCATCTCTGCACTCATTAGGCAACGGGAATCGAGATTTTCGGTGTGCGCGATCTTTCTGCTTTAGGGAAATTATGAGTTCAGATGAAAACCAGTGGGGATATCTAGAGCGTTTAGGCCTGTACTGGGGAATGTATTTGCGCATACTGCTCAAAACAAGCTCCGTAAACTGATCTACTTGTTCATCAACGTTGCTTTTGTCTGTAACCAGTGACCAGTCGGTGGTGGACAAAAAATTATATAAACCAAGATAATCACCACGCTTGAAAGCAAAGCGTGGGGATTCATTTATGCCACTGGATGAGCTCTGCCTCAGTGCTGACACAGAGGCAGTTATCTTTAGTGGCGGATGAAACTTATCGGTACGCACAAGGAAAATTTCGGAACGACATACATCTAAGACTTGAGCATTCGAGATGCAAAGATCTAAGACGTTGCCACAGGAATTGGCAATCAAGTTATGCTGCTGAAGGGAACAGAAGGACAGAAAGTCCAACAACAGGCTGCATTTCTTCTCTGTGTAATGATTGTAATGAGAATATCTAAGTGTGTTCCAATGAATACCTGGTGTATTAAAATCACCAAGAATAATTACTTTGTGCTTACTATGGGAGGATATTACGCTTTCAATGGAAGAGATAACCTCATCAAACAAAACAGGGGAAATATTCGGCTGTACATAGAAAGATCCAATCAACAATTTTTCACATCGGGCTAGGCTGACTTCTAGCCATATCGACTCCCGTACACTTTCTATATCGATGCGCCGTACACATCTCAGCGAATTGTCAACTGCGATCAGTACGCCACCACCTTTTTGTTGAGATCCACTGAAGTCCCGGTCACTGCGGAAGACGTTGTAGTGCGGTGGAAAGAAGTCTGAAGACGAAATGTCACCACACAGCCAAGTTTCGGAAATAACAAAAATGGGGAAGGAAGACGAAATGACATTGGAGAAAAATTCACGTGCCTTGGTGCGAAGTCCACGAACGTTTTGGTAGAAAATGTCCAGATTACACACTTTGAACGTTTGCGGTCTTCTCTGAAGCATGAAGCATGCCGTCGTGTAGCACCCCGCGGAATGGCTTGAACAGGCATCCCATTGGCCACATAGACGGGTCATTCAGGCGCTTAAGCGCTTCATCGTCGACGGCTTCATCAGCGCAGACGAGAAATGAGGCATACGAATTATGCCTCGTCTTGAGGCGTTTGCAGGCAATCGGCGGTGCTCCGACGTTTGACAGGTGAGCACTCAGATCCGCAGACGTCGTATTATGAGAAAGCCTGGACACAAAAATGGCTTTCGGTCGCGGGGCGCGTTTCGCTACAGATATTGCCTTGCTCTCCCCAGCTCCAAAACAAGCAGGCCGACGTTCACTCCGAGTTGTCTTGGAGAGATGGTCAACGGTGGCAGCACTCGGCGAAGCAGTCTGGACGGTCGCGGCATACGTTTTCTTGGACGGGTGGAGCGGCAGCACAGTAGGAGAAATGGGCGGCATCACAGTAGGAGAAACGGGAGACGGCTTGCCAAGCGCATCACGCAGGGAACGCACCTCGACCCGCAGCGCGCCTATAGTCTCGGCCTGCTGAGCGGATGCCAGCGCGTTTTCCCTGTGCAGACGCTCGCTGTCACTCCGCAGTCGCGCCACCTCATCGCTGAGGAAGGATATTCCCTCGAGCGCCTGAAGGAGAAGGCCACGGAGCGCCGCCACGTCACCAACCGCCTCAAAACCGGTCCCGACGAGAACGAGGCCCTGTGGAGGGGTCGCCGTTGGGGAAGCAGCGGGCGTGTTGGCATCGCTAAGCCTAGCCGCTGGAATGTCGGCGTGGTCGGCGTTCTGGCACAGGTTACACGTGAAAGATTTCTCACCAGACTTCAGAAGCTCGAGGTCCTCGTCGGGCCATGCAATACACTTCACGTGTGCACGTTTTTCGCATGAAATACAGCGATGAAACTGCTGTTTTCCGTAAAAAGGCTGGGAGCACAGAATACAAACGTCCGTACTAGGCGCCATCTTGCGAAGCAGATCATAATAATAATAATAATAATAATAATAATAATAATAATAATAATAATAATAATAATAATAATAATAATAATAAGGACGTATAAGAGAAAGTGGAATCTCACCGGTCCTTGAAAATGAGCATGCTCAACTGTAATGGAAGACGGAGACTTCCGTTGATCACGTATACTTCCAGATTATGGTAAAAACTAGCAAACTAAATTGAAAGCCTCTGTTGACACACACTGTTCTTGCCGCTTCATTGTTCGAATGTCTGACATAAACAGAATGCTGAATATCTCTGCATGCCACCGATACTATAGGAGTGTTCCGAAATGTGCCTGATTCGCGGTTCTTTTGTCCTTCAGTGACTGACTATTTTATTTCACACGAAATATAGCAAGAGGTAAATGTAATTTACTGTGTGTTGCCACTGCAATAAAGCACAAGATGCGGTATATAGCAAGTACACCGACCTGTTTTTCCGATGTCGATTACAAGCTGTATAGTTCTTATCCCCGTCTGTCGTTCCTTCTTGTGTCTATGTTTCGCTGCGCTATTCAGATACCATTCTATGACAAGCTGTCTGACCCGACAACCAACAGCAATAGGAGAGACCAGGAATGTGACAAACAACTCGACTATTGCTGTTATTTTTATGCCTAGTTTTACACTCCGAAGCGGAGGAAGATGAAATCGATATGTTTCTGATTCCGGTGTACAGGTGATGAGTGAGTTGAGGTAGCTAGGTTTATTATGTCGTTGAAGCGGAAGACAAAACGAGTGATCGCGAGAAACAAGTCCGGCAGCCACAGATGTCACCTGCTGTTGTTCTTGCATTTTAGCAAAAGAATTCTTCAAGTAAATAGTAAAAGAAACCACTTCCGAATACCAGCGGTACAGTAGAGAGGCATGTTAGAAAATAGCACCCAATCTCGGCCTTACGCTCGTCCATTTTCCTAAGGCTTCAGAAACTGCAGGGCCTAGACTAGACGTTTGGAATAACATGCGGTCGAAGTTCTTGGTATGTTACAGTAGTAGAGATATAAATACCTCAGTGCAGTTCAAACTTCTAGGTGAGAGAGTTTTGGCTTTATTTGTTCCTTACTTTACAATACCAGTCTGCGAACAGGGGAACACTTGTCAACGACGGCTGCTCCTATGTATAGACGTGGTAGCGAGACTTCGATGTGTTGTTTGCAGATTTTCTTTAGTCTCACCTCATGTCAACATACGTTCCTTCCCGCAAGAACCATTAAGGGTATAATTCATCATTCTTGTATTGCCAAGGCATGACTGACAAATTGACGCATTGGTGTCCATCTAGTAATCCGCAAAGTTTAGCGAGCACAACCAACTGCATCGGCTAACGCGATACACGACCTTTCTCGACGCATGGCGTTCACAGCTGCAGTGGTAATGACACTGAGGCGGGGCTAGGTAACAAGAGATTGGCTGTTTTTGCTTGCACTAAAACTCTGACGGGAGCACACACCGGGTACCACCTGCGTTTAATGGTCGCTTTCTTTCGCACCAACATTTCTGATTCCCATTTGTTGGTTTCTTTGGGAGAGCTTCGCAGCCCTGAAAACAGCCTCCTTGTGTGTGTCCGTGTGCGTGTTTAACCTTTCTGCCGGCGTATCGGTAGTATGTTGTTTTCTTTCCCGATGCTTTGCATTACTGTTCTCGTGCATCTAGAGTTATTGGCGTAACTCCGGTATATCCAATAACTGAAGCTAATGGTATGTGCAATGGTATCATCCAAGTTTGTAACAGCTGTGGCAAACGGCGATTCATGGGCCAAGTATTGGAAATAGTTAGCCGCCTTTCCGCAACGTTCTCCTCATTCTCGTAAGAGGCACAGCAACGCCAGTGTTTCTACTAAGGGTTCCGTTCGTTAGGCATGCTGGGAAGGAGTAAGGTGGTGATGCAGCGCCGAAACTATAGGGATAATACCGAGTTGCCACCTGTCAATAGAATTCAGTGGGAGATGAGGTGAAAGGGTGTTGCTTGCTGAAGGTGAACCTAGCTTTGGAAAAGCTGCCGGCAATTGCTCCGCCTTAACGCCACCTATCAAACCTAATTTGGTTTGAAATACTTCGCAGTCCAACTAACAACACGATTGTGAAAAACAATGTGACACAGAGCCAAATACATTGAGTATTTTCCAAACCACGACGACCCACATGACTCGCGGGTGTTGCAGCGAAAGCTGGCCGTACATACTCAGCAATCGCTAGTCTCAACAGCCTTACATGCTGAAATCTTAATATTAACTGGTGTTGCCATTTTCTAAAAATCCCTCTGCACGCCTAACGCATTTTAGACGTCTACTAGATGTCAGTCATTTACGCCGGCCACTTGAACATAGAAACTCTTGAATCATCGTGATCGCCTTCTATTATAACGAATGTAGATGCTTGTACTCCAGGTTTTATGTATATGGCTTATAGGCAAGCAGCAGCTTCATAGAGTCTGTGCATTGTGAAACATATGCAAGACAATAAACGGTGGCCGTATTGCATAAAGCATTTAAACGGGATTTAGGCACATAACTTTCTGTCTAGATCTTCACTTATATCTTTTAAAAGTATCTAAAGAGAAACAACACACATCAAATTTTCATATGCTGAAACAGATAAGTTTTCACACAGGCTGTTCATTTCTCTTTCTTTTTTTGGTTGTTCCAAATTTTTTGTAATATTCGAATGCCGCCAATTGATGGTGAACTTTTTAATATTTAATATTTCAACGCCACCATAGATTATGTACACTGTGATATAGCTTTAGTTCATGAAAAGATCCCCGTTTTGACCTGTCACGTTTAACCTTTACATAAACAGTATTTATTTCATTATCTTGTGAGCATAATATGAATTCTTCATCTTTTTCATCTTTATACACCCATCACAATCTAAATATTCATTTATACATTTCAGTAGCTTCAGAACAGAAACGTTAGGCGTCAAATTTCACTTGCCACGTAGTGCATCATTCTGGACATGCTTGAAGAAGAGAGCATTAAATTCCACTCGATAACGTGCTTGGTTGTTCAGCTTAACTGAGGCTTCTCAAAAAAGTATTTCAGTCTACTTCTCAAGGTATAGCGAAATGAATGCAGAAGTGCGCGTTTAAGCGTCGTCGCAAGTAGTGCATTCATTACCTTATCTGATCCTTTCTTTTTCCCATCTCAGAGTGAGTGTTTGTTTGGTCTGAGATTGAAGGACACTGACGTACATGGAAAAAGCGCTTCTATTTTCGGAGAGCGCAGAACATTGTCGCAGATTGTTGCAGCCTTGATCTGTATACCTTCTCAGTCGAGAAATCAAGCGGTACGCTATCTGGGCAGAACATCAAATTTCCAGGCGCTGCTCAAAGTTACTGCCCCGAAACTCTTAAGCGAATGCCATTGCACGGAGTGCGGGAGACCAGAACCATGAGTGCCTCCGGGGGAAATTGGTCTCGAGAACTGCTGAGAAGGCGGTTTAGTGGAGCAGTTATTGCAGAAAAGTATATTACAACAAATGAATCAATTGAAGAACGACGCATCCATTTGATTGGATTGAGATCAGTTTAAACTAAATAGGTGCACGGGTCACAATTTTCTTCTCCTAGGTGAAGTGAAAGCATGTGGGAAATGGAAGCGGACTGGCGTTTCCGAAATTTCGGCTTAGGCCTGTCCTTGCGCTCTATGCAAGGTTCGCAATGTCAGCTCTTCGTTTACCGCTTCTAAGTGAACTTTGAACGGCACCATAAAAAATGGGGATTTTAGAAGCGCACATAGGAAACATTTGACGGACGACTATACGGAGGGACCTAACGTTATTCGATCTTCTTTGTTTTCTTGGTTTGGAATGTTGAAAAGCAGAGGGGCGGAGGAAGAGGGAGGGGGAGGGGGAGGGGGGGGGTAGTCGAATGATGAATACACATGCTCGTGTGCTGCCGCAGCACAGAGGGTCGTTTAACAAACAAAGTGAGCATTTTGAGTGAAATCATTTTCCGAGCACAAGTCAAATCTGTCACACCTTTAGGTTGTGCGGTATTCTATGCAAATATGACACAACACCTATTTGTTTGCGCTCGTCCGGGAACGGTCGCAGCATTGGCGAGTCTGTCAAAAAAGAGCTGTTGAAGAATTCAAATAAGCACACCAATGCTGCGATGTCACCTGGTGACCAAGAAGGAATAGCCGGTTGTGCAATATTTGCATAGGTTTTCAGAGTTAATTAAACTAGTTAAATGCGTTAAAGGATAACTGCAACAAAATATTGTACCGTGCAAAATGTCTAGTTGAAGATAATTAAGATATAGAGGAACCTCCATGGAATATTTGACGTATGAAATACGAGCGGGAGCGTCGCGATAAGCTCGCCAAAATAGCCGTTCTTGATACTGGAACAGAAAAAAAAAAATACCGCCATCACCACTCGCCGGAAGCGACGCATGACCTAACGCGCGTCTCCTTGGCATGACTTCCGTGACCGCAAGAGCGCAACCGTACAATACCGAAGGCCACCCTGCTGCGGAGCGTAGGTACCGGGGTGCCGCGACGTGCCCTTTCGCTGCCGAAATGTTAAGAAGACCGCGTGCTCTGATTGGCCTCTGTGGTGCTACAGGCATGACGACGCGAGTGAGGTCTGACGAAGCCGTGGTGCGCCCGGCGCCCTCGGTGCCCCGCAAGGTGTCTGATGCGGCGTGCTGGGATTTACGTCTTTGTGACACCACCAGGTGCACACATAGTCTGCTTAGGTGCTGCTTAAAAGCTGATAACGGGAAGAAAAAAGAAACTATTCAACAACCAGCTTTACGTATTTGCCAAGATTGCTTCAGTGGTATATATACTATTGATTTATAACAAATTTAGCCAAAGTAATATTTCGTTGCAGTTGTGTTTATATTCGCAGCCCGCCAACTGACTAATCAGTATGTCAGTAATCTGTGCCCATCTTGCAGCCTTGTATTTCGTCAGGGGATGGATTGCTGATTTCGCATTGTTTATAGTGCTTGCGTAGTGCGTAAAAAAAAAACAAGAAAAGAGAACAATATCATGTTTTGCTCCTTTGCGTTATGTGAAATCCGTGGAAAACACGTCAGAACAGCTATTTTTTGCGGTAGTCAGAGATTGTCGTGGCACTCGTGTGCACGTGGAGTGAATGAAACTTTTTTTTTTTTAATTCTTCGGCAGGCATACAAATGGGCACAAGCTCGCTCAATCACGAGTTCGATTTTTTCATTAAAGATGTCTAGTAAGGTTTCAGCTTCTGCATGTTCACTAACAAGAGATCATGTCATTATCGAAACTCCAATAAAACATCATCTTGCTTCTTTGATTCTATTAAACACAGGCTTTGACAAGGCAAACCTTACAAATACGAGGCGGAAATTGAAGTAATCTAGACAATAGAAGCTGCCGTATAGGAAACATCAAAAGTCACCTATTTTGTTTCAACAGAAATGTTATTGGAGAAACAAGCACAGTATTCCAATTACCAGGAATAGGAGAAAAAAAAGAAAAGGCCGGAAGGTTAACCATACTAATTAACGGTGCTATTTCGGTGTGTAGGTGTCTCGCTGTCTTTGTCTTCTGGCGAAGTTTCATTTGCGGTATGCTGCGCCAACTTGCCTAAACAGAAGTGTTACCCAAATTAACCAGACTTTTTTTCCAGTTGGCTCCCTTACACTTGGGTATAGAGGAGCGAATAAATGAAAGAGCGGTGGGTAGAACACAGTAGAGAAGACGCTGTGTGTCTACATTCGGTAACTCATGTATATCGTCTTCAGGCATGCTGCGGAAGAGTTGGCGTGTCTTTTTGAGCTAAAGCATTACTGCGAAACTTGGCGGCTCCTTACGCAAGTGGTATTACATCTCTCAATGCTGCTCCGAATCGGGAAGCGGTAGCACTACGAAATTTACGACAATACTGAAATAACTCGCTCACGCAAAGACACAAACTTCTTTGAACACCCTCCGTGCCTTGAACTGGCGTCTCTATACACAGAATTGATCCTTCGTTGAAGCTGCAAATGTCATCTTCTATATTTTATGCTGTGTAGGAATCCTACAGGAATTGTCATTTAAGTTTAGCTTGCGTTTAAGTACTCGGCACCATATACATCATATTTTTGATATTTTAGGGCAAATAGCTTTTACGGAACTGTGTCTTGGAGCCTCCATTGCTGCAGCACAAAAAAAAGGCAAAAAGAAAAGAAAATTATTTCTTAATACTTTTCCTGCTGTGATGCAAGTTTACTGTGCCGCCTTTATTGAAAGGTGGATTTTGCGAAAGCCCACTAATTTCTCATTGGGTGAGTGTGACACGTGCAATTGTAGATAGATTATGGAACATGTCTTGCGTTCTTGCCACCGTTATGACGTCGAACTCGACGTCCTTCTGACTGGGTTAAACAAGTTGGATCCCGGGACATTTTCAGATATAAGTATTGTGGGATCATTACACCATGTGTCAAAGGCTTACAAAGAAATGCGGGGATTGCTACAGTTCCTTAAATCGACTAGCCTCAGTGAGCGATTGCGGGAGTCATAGACAGAGCCATATGCTCGCGCTGCTTGTGCATTCCTCCCTTTCCTATTTTTCTCGTCATTCTTTCACCCCTTATTTTTGTGTAGGGTAGCTAACCTGATGTGCGTCCTGTTGACGTCCTTTCCTGTCCTTCCTTCCTTCCTTTCCTCCCCTTGAAAGAGCTCAATAATGAATTGCTTAGTCTTACGTTTTCTGGCAAACTCACTCGTTTGCAGGCATGCCAACACAAAAGACCATGATAGTGAACATTACGAATTAGAAAAATGCCAGGGTGCCATATTTTGTTCACTCTTCACTGTGTAACCCTAATAAGGCGTTTGTTTATGCCGATGCGGGGCCATAGGATGATGCTCAAACAGAACTGATCACGCGGTTTCCGAAAGTTCTGCAAAATTATGTCTTAGCGGAAGATCAGACTTTCGGGGCTGATAACCGGAGCTAGAAAAAAAATGCGCTGTGTTACCAATAGTGCGCGTACACGAAAATGCTGACAGGCTTACTAAAGTATAAATGAATTAGTAGCAAAACTAAGCCTACAAAAACAAGAAAAAAAGAAATAAATAACAATGCTCTCAGTGCCTTGCCAACGTAAGCAAGTATACGGCGTCTGCAAATTGCGCGTTGTTTTCGTTCATCGCTGTTAATGAGGCGGCTCTCCAGGTCGTTGGTTCCGTGTTAGCAAGACAAGCGAGTTGCGCAAGAAACCGCACCGCTGTGGAAATAACAAGCTGCTAGTGCCGATTGATGCTCATGATGAACGCAAGCACGTCGTGGATTAGAGCTTACCGTCTGCAGCTGCAAGCTCAAATAATAAATACGCAAGTATTTCTAGAATATATTCCTCTATGTACATCTAATACGAAATCGGAAATTTTCCGCAATATCAATGCGATGTCAGATTTTTGGTTGAGGCGTGTATGCCAATCTGTTAAGTATCTTCATCAATGAAGCCCTGAAGTTAGGTGCAAAACTTGAAGTTGGCGTAAAGAAGAGATAGAGATAATTTTTGTTGACAGAAACTCCATGCTTGTGGCGAAAGCAAGAAAGGAGCATTTCGGGTCTCTGACAGCGCTTTACTGATATGGCTTCAAATGGATATGAGTATCAGGGTTATAACAATGGCAAACAAATTAATTACGTTATGACAATGCGTTGCTATTATAATTATTATTTTTATTATTATTATTCAAGCGAAACTTTATATGTCTAGGCGAAATCGCCTGTGTACAGAAAACTTTCATCATCAGCATCGTCTTCTTCCGCAGTTGGATCGTTGGCACCCCTCGGGTTGCGCTCGTGCTCGTGTTCGGCACGTGCTCGTCCCACTGCTTCCACGTTCGTCGTCGTCGTCGTCTTCTTCTATAGCTGGCTGCGTTGCCGCTCATCATTCCAGCGTAGAATTTTATTTCTGTCGTCGTAATGGGGAGGCCACGCTTACGGGGGTATGAGTCATTGCTTAAGGGGGTATGAGTCCTTCATTGTGTTGCCTAACGGACAGATTTAATTTCGAAGCAATTTATTTTCGAAGAACCGCAAGCGGCAGTGGTGGGCGAATGCTGCTAACCACGCCGCCGAGAAAACTCGAGACATCGAATGCAAGCGACAAGGGCGGACTGCAGGGCATACCATCAGTGATGTCGTGCTCTCCGTCACACATCGGTGCTCGACCGACAGTCAGGCATCTATTGTGGGACTGTCCAGGTCTTGCGACAGTAAAGAGAAACACAAGGGACGCGGCAATGCCCCACTGGAGGCATGAACCACGCCACCCCCTCATGCCGATGCCCGACGAACTATCAACTCTTTATGGGAGTTTGTGGGTGAGGCCGGCTTGACCGGCCGGTTATGAATGTATAGTTTTTTTGTGTTTCCTTCCTTGTGAACCCCGCCATTAGGCCACTGAGCCATCGTTTTCATTAAAGTTGATTTTCTCTCTCTCTCTCTCTCTCTCTATCGTCGCGGCCGAACGTGTGTGTAACCTCATAATTGAGATATACTTGAATGAACCCTCGGGATTAATCCAGGGATAAACACTGGGGGCGCACGTTTCAGCTTCGCTGGTTAACCATCTTCACTGAGTGGAAGGACCGACGAATATATTATTGTTATTATTATTAGCCGAGAGAGAAAAAGAATTTGCTCGAGATGCAACCAAGCGATATCTTTGTGGTAAGGATTATCTCCGGGTTTACTTGTACCTTTCACGGATGTGTCAGCGCTCGGCATTAGCAACGCTCCCTACTGTGTTTAGATGCCGTTTGAAACGCAGTACAAATCGCAGTTTCGAAATTATAAGCGTTGCACTCGCAACAGATGTACGTATTAGCTACAACTCATTCTAGATTGTGGAGCAAGGCTAGGAGATGTGCGTATATTTTTCAGCATAATCGAGGTCCCTATGCGAACCCCTAAATGGCTTTATTCACTGACACATAACCGTGGGGATGGTGAGTCTGCCTGGTTGCTTAGCTTTGCGAATCCGTGGGGGCACTGCAGTGTTGTTGTTTAATAAAAAATCGCCAGCCCTTCCCCTGTCGAGCAAATGGGCGTAAGCGAAGCTTGTCGTGTGTATACCTGGCCTACTACTTTTCCTGCCCTTTCGTGAAACTTTTCATTTCGTTGCGGGAGAGGAAGAGAAAGAAGTGCTCAGGGCTCACCGGTGCTCTGGGCCTCTAACTATTATGCAGTCTTTTATGGTTCTGCCAGTTTCGTCAACGTATTCTCATCAAAAATGAGCAGGAAGACGCTCGCACGACCACCTGAACAAGGTCAGCAGTCTACTTCATCGCTCATGTTCAGGCAACGTGACTTTGGCAGCTCGGACCAGCTCCATTCCCGGGAGAGCTCAACGCCCGAAGCGATGGACTCCGACAACGAATACACCGTAGTCATGGGCCGTCGTATGAAGAAGAGGATGCGCCAGATGTCAAGTGAGCAGACTTCATCTAACGAGAGGGAGCAGCAGTCTTTCATGGTCTCTTATCTGCCGCTTACGGTGTCACACAACCTGAACTCCTTAAGTAGGCAGTTTTTATATGAATATTTTGAAAGTGTGGCCCCTGGTCAAGTCAACGAAATCCGGATCAACTCTCGAAAAAACATCCTGACGGTAGATGCCAAGAGTTCAACTATAATAGAGAAGTTAAAGACTATTCCAACATTAAGCGGAATTCCCGTCCGTTCCTTTTTTACTTACGGGAAGGAGTCAACGACTGGTGTAATTTCTGATGTCGACCTTGACATGAAGAATGTTGACCTCAGGAATTTACTGAGTTCATCGGTGCAGATTCTTGAGATTGACTGCTTGGGGAACTCCCGGTGCATCAAACTGGTATTTGCTTCGTCAACTTTGCCAATGACTGTCAAAGTGAGGTACGTGATACACCACGTCCGACCATTCGTCCCGAGGCCTCTGCAGTGTCGGAAATGTCTCAAGATTGGTCACGTAAGCGCTGTGTGCAGAAATGAAGTGACCTGCCAGCGTTGCGGTAGGCAACATAATACCACCGACTGTGATGCACCTTCATTGAAATGTCCCAACTGTCCTGGCTCTCACGAAGCAACGTCGAAGGATTGCCCGAAGATGCAGCAGGAAGTTCGTATTCTCCGGAAAATGGCAAAAAACAAGTCTTCCCATAGACAGGCTGCTCAATCTGTTCGCCGAGACAAACAACGCTCGCATAAGAAGCGCCATCCAATGACTTCAGGAGAACTGGATTGTGGGCCGCAGGGGCCTCGACAACCTCTGCCTTTGCCGGCATCGAGGACGGTAACCGCGCCTACAGCAAATTCAGGATCTCCGGGAGCACAGGGCGCACATTCGTCGTCCCTGGGTGGCACAGACACGGAGTGGCCTTCGCTACCCAGTAGATCTACGCCCACGATACCATGCCGTAGTGTTCCTCTACGTCAAGAAGTGGATTCTAGGGCTAGTAAAGCCGATAACCCTATGGGCAAGCAAGGAGCTGAAAACAATGACCAAGAAAGCGTTGAAAAAATGCTGAAATGCCTGCTAGAATCAATGCGCGTGATTCTCTGTGGTCTCCAGACTCCAGCCGCTAAAAGCGCCGTGCATGTCCTCGCCGTACTGGAGCAGCTGATCGCTGCTCTTTACATAATTTAATTACCTAGCTTGGCACCTGTGGTGCTCACGCGGGAGAAGCCCATACACAAGCTTCTTCGCGGCGAGTTTTTGTGAACTTTCAATTGTATTCGTGACTCCGTCCATGCTCTATAGAAGGTAGATGATACGTTTGAAAGACCTTTTTGGACTTTGTTGATAGCCATGAGGATGCTGAACTTGCCTTTGCCGTTGTACATCCTTCTTCTATGTCATCATCACCCCTCACCCAGCCTTTATGTCCCCGTTCCCCCCTCCCCCTGTGCAGAGTAGCAGGCTAGAGCATGCTAGCTCAGGCCGACCTCTCTGCCTTCCTTCAAATAAATTATCTCTCTTCATTTCGTTGCGTAGTACGATTATCTGCTCGTCGCTGTTGTCGCTTGCGTTAGATGTCTCGAGTTTGCTCGGCGGCGTGGTTAGCAGCATTCGCCCGCCACTGCCGCTTGCCATTCTTCGAAATTAAATTGCTTCAAATTTAAATCTGTCCGTCACGTAGGACAATGAATGGCTCATACCCCCGTAAACGCGGCCTCCCCATTATGACGACCGAAGAAAAGTGAAATTCTAGGCTGGCATCATGTGCGGCAACACAGCCAGCTGTGGAAGAAGACGACGACGCTCGAGTCAATGCTGATAGGTTTCAGCGTACACCGACCCCGACACAAGTGAGCCAATACAAGTTTCGCTTGAAAATTCACCGCCGATTACGATACTCCTTAATGCAAAATTTGAGCGCAGCTCTATACGTAATTTCATTTCGCGATATATTGGCTGGCGCGGACAATCTGTCTCATGCGGGCACGTTCCAAACGGAGCGAAGTGTGGCGCGACTGCCTCGCAAGTCGGGAGATCGCGAGAGGCAACGCGTGGGTGGCGAAGGGCGCGATTCACAGCAGCCGCCAAAGACAGACCTCAGCTCACGCAGCACTTTGTTTCCACATATGCTATCAGGTGGACGCGCTCGCCACATGGCTTATCGTTGGCGTCACGGTGAACAGACGACGCGTGCTACTCTGGCGCCATATCGTAGCCATCGTCGCCGCAGAGGCCATCTTGTGTGGCACTACGCGTTTCTTCTCACGCTTTAGCCATACCCTCCTCATCCGGTTTCCCTCTTATGGTTCCGCTGCAACCTCCTCCTCCGCTTTCCTCCTCGCGCTCTCTTCGCTATCGCCGTCATTCTTCCCCCGCTGTGTTCCACATTCGCTCTACCCTTCGCTGTGCTCGTTCTCTGGGTTAAGCCGACGCGCGCCGCAGGAATGGGTGCCTAAGAGCGGCGCTCTGAAATGATGACAAGTGAAAAGGAGGTCACCAAAGGGCCGGTATCCCAATTATCAAAAATAAACTCCAACAGTTAAGAAAGGTACGAAAACAAAACAAATATAAAGGTAAAAACAGTAAGAGCCAATTGCGAATGAATAGAGTATCACTGAACTCTGGCGTAGCCTGCTGTAGAATATGGAGCGTGGTGTATTTGCGAAATACGAGTACGATACGTAGCCCTGTTAGTTGAGAGGGTTGTCCAGCTACAAGCTGCAGGCGTGTTCATGCCAGCGTTTTGCTAGACGTCATCTCGTGTTATCTGCCATACAAGCGCGCTAAGTAACCATACGTTGCCATTTCAAAACGTACATCTACAAGGCGAAGGCTTGGCAAGTTCTACTTCAAGGAGGAACTAGAGGCGTAAGTGGTGTAAAAAAAAAATTAGACACTTCGAGGTGGCAGTCGCTTTGCTTGCTCGCCACTCTACCGATATCCAATCGGGTCTTTCATGAATGCACCAAGAATTATAGGGATGACTACAAATAAACAATCATAATAATAGAGGGGATAAACATATAAATCAAAGTTTCCAGAAATCGACAGCACAGCTAGAGGTAGGGCTGGCAACAGCGCAGTAGCAATGCGGCTGACGTGCTTCTTGCGAGAAGCATTTCTGCCAAGAGTATTCTGCCTATTCATCTTCAGTAAAAAAAAAGAAAATAACGCTTCTGATCATTTCCCCCCTTCCAATAAAGCAACAGCAGAAGAATATAATGTCGTACGAGAAAAGCTGACCGCAAGTACGTACGTACAAAAAGCTGTGACGTACACGTCACAGACATGTGAAGTAGGCCGCACAGTACGAGTATACGTATACAAATTGCACGCACGTGCCTCTAGGCGAATAATACACCTCCTCCCTATATGAACCAACCACTCCTGGAAGGCACTCAACGTCACAGATCTCTCACCGAATTCAATCACGGCGCCACACATGTGGAGACAAGCACAGCATTGCTTACATTGCGCTTGTGGGTCCCCATTGAGCTAGATGCATAGACACTTCTTTCCATATATATACTGGGACCTCGCACTTCCTTCCAGCGAGCCCTCGGGTTGACGCGAGACGCGCATATATAAACTAAGAAAAACAGTCACCCGTAGAAGGCGCCACACGCATACTCCGTGTAGACGTGATGTTTTCATTGCGCTTGCGTGACTCCGGTGATTCTGTCAGTGAAGCAAGAGACGACGATCGAAGGACTGTGTGTCGTGAAGAGGCTACGCAAACACAAGGTGTTATTCAGTGCAATTCATCCAAGGATTACAGCGAGACCGTTCTAACATAGGATTTATTGCATTCTCAGATTGAGACGCTGTGCAAATAAATGATAGACTTCGAGTCATGGAATTGAAGGTAGCTGTCGCTGCACCGGGTTTAGCATCGAACTTCACGTACATCCTGAAACATTTGTGGGTTTATGAAGTAAATTTGCAAAAAAAAAACAGCGCTACAAATGCCTGAGAACTAAGGACAGACCACAGCGCGTGAGGTGCGCTAACCGGTCGTCTCTTGCTCGTTCTTATTGCCAGTGAAGGTGCAGCACGTTAGAAAAGCGGCAGAGTTTACCGCAGAAGAATCTGCAGCTGCTGCGCCAACTTAAGTGTAACCAGCCCTTTTGTCTAAACCGGCAGCACAAGACAAATGGAGTTCCGCTCCACAAGACAAATGGAGCGTTGCTATGGGGCAAAACGCGTGGCCTGGCAGCGCCACACACTCGTGCAGAAGTGTGCACTTTCTACGTGCTCCGAGATTGTGGCTGCGCTACTGGCGACGTCCGCTGGCGCTTTTTTACTGTGCGATTTACCATTAGGGTGCGCATTAAGCGCGATAAGCGAAGAGAGCTGTATCAAATGCCCGGGGAGGCTTTTGAAGGAGACTCGGGAACCTACTTGAAATAGCGTCTGACTGCAATTTCCGCGCTTGTGAAGTTTCTGGGCGGGAATACACTTGCTTGTGCTTGTTCGTGCTCTGTGCTTGTTCTCAGTGCTTGTTCGTAACTGTGCTTGTTCGGCGCGTAGGGAAGCCTATTAGAGCTGTTCGTAAGTTTTCACAAGTTATTCCCGTAACACACGAGTTTCCTCATCGTTTCTCAAGTCACGTGCATAGGTTCTTTCCAAGATTATGTTGTATTCAACTAAATGGATAAATATATAAATCAAAGCGCCCAGAAATCGACAGCACAGCTAGAGGTAGGGATGGCAACAGCGCAGTAGCAGTGCTTCGGTTACACGCCCATGGGAATTCACTCCCTGTCGTTTACTTGGGGAGGTGCGTTCTCTGCCCTGCAGTACCACCATAAATCATACATAACACGCTAATGCGAAAGCATTTTGCGATAATTGAAGTGAAAACACAGGTCGCATCAGCATTTCCGTGTATCAGTCATTGCGGCATCGCAGCAATGGTTTCTCACGTCTATGATGTCTTGTTTCCCCTATCTCTTAGTGCAAAATTTTCCTTGATTTGTGCAAGATTCTCTTTCTGCCTATAAACAAGCTTAAAATCCCAATAACTACGGACATTTCTCTAGACTTGGCAGCACTGTGGGAGGTTAATGGGCCATGCCACATGACTCAGCTGGTGGTCACATGGGAGCAACACATTTCTGCATTTTGACACTCGCTGCAGATCGCTCAGTCGAGGCGACTGAGCGATTCTGTTACGCTATTGTGCCACTTGCCAGATGTAGGCCAGATGTAGTTAGGGTAGAAGACCACTGTCCAAGCCGGAGCGAGTGCCCAAACGTTGCAAGGTGCTCCCCCACGTGACAACCTTTTGAGTCATGACGTCACGACGCAGTAGCCTCCTCGGAAACAAAACCGAAACTGGCTGTAGAAAGGCCATTATACGAAATTATTCAGTGCGTTTTCAAACTTGCCAGTATATATTTCTTAATTTTTTTTTATTTTGCGTCGAGGTCCCGGACCACTAAGTAGCACACACACGCACAAAAAAAAAAAAAATATGTCGAGCATATCATTGTTGAACATAGCACTCTTTAACCAGCGCGCACACGTTTGGAGCTCAGCCTAACGTATTTCTTCCAGATATGCATCTTCTTTTCCTTCGATGTTTTAAATTTGTTCTCGCTGTGGCGAGAGCTGGGGAAGAATTTCAAGAATAGAGTTTTAAAAAATTGCCCGAGCTGTCGGCAGTGCTTGCTGCCTCGGGGTTGGCGAATAGGGGACACGCTTCGCGTTCTACATTTTCTCGTTGTTTTGACTTGGATTTGCTGCGTGAATTGTAGTTTCAAAAAGTGCTTACCCTGCACTGTCCCTTTACCCTTCCTCTCACTCTCATTTTTCTCATCAATAGAAGCTGCTCGCAGCATGCCGAAGCCACGTTTCGGTATAACGCTATTTTGTTAAGTCTGCAACATTGATTCTAGTTTCTTTCCTTCTTCTTCAATTCTTTAAAATTTATAACGCTGACTTGTGCTTTGTGGAAGGACGTACGCTCCTTCCGTTTGTCTGCACAGACATATGAGGAGTGCAAACACGTTCACCGTGAATTTCCCTTCTCGTATTACTCCAATTTTTCAGCGTACTCGAAAGAAAGATACATCCTGCTGACTTTACCCATTTTTTATCATATAGAACACAGTTCACAATGGAGCCAATTATTGCAGTGACTATACGTTGCTGCTTTTATATATAGCTTTGACATTCAGTACGTTCAAGGGATTAGTGGCCAGTTGAAAGAATAAATATCTCTAGGATCACAAGGGTAAACTTGCCTGAAAATATCTGAAGAAGAACACGTATGCTTTCGGAAGCTTGGTCTAAGCAACTTTACTGCATTGAGCACTTGATTATTGAATCACGTTTGCACTGGAGCACGCCGATTGCTGGAAGCCTAATGTTAATGCCTAAAGGTTCTACACGCATGCAGTTAGCACTTTTACCTATACCTGGCTGTACTGAAAAGTCAAGCATAAGACAACACATAAATTTTTTGCGGATGAAAAGTGGAAGCATTCGGAAATAGAAAGCCCCACGAATGAAGCGCGACACTTGAATGAGAGCGACCTGCGAGTGTACGGTACGGAAGATCCCGCTTTTATCCAACTTATTTGCCCTCTGAGTGCTTGGCAAGAGAATGAGCTACCCACTAGAGTGTCGGGTGTGGTGATTCGGGAACTTATGAGAGAAAGGGAGAGAGAACAAAGGGGAAATGAAGGGAGGTTAGCCAGAAGCGGAAATCCCGTTTCTTACGCTACACTGTGGAGAGAGGGGAAGGTGAGGTATAGAGATGACAAATTAAAGAGCGAAGCGGAGCGCAGGCACACAATCACAGCCAGTCACTATCACAGCATACTATCAGCACATCTCAGCACTTGTAGCCCTTCGAACACCAATTCACGCTCCAGCCGATAGTGCAGGTCTGTTGAACTTAAAACGGCAACAATGGCTTGGTCGCATTCAGCTACGATTGCTTGTATTCCCGTGTGCTTGCGTTGTAGTGCACGTTAAAGAACCCCAGGTGGTCAAAATTAATCCGGAGCCCTCCACTACGGCGTGCCTGATAATCAGAACTGGTTTTGGCACGTAAAACTCCAGAAAGAAGAAGAAAGAAATGATTGCTTGTAATGTGAACATTCTAAAGAAATTTTATATGTTAACAGTCTTTGATCAAATCACGCCATCGCGATTGCGAGCGATCGTATACCTGTAAATTCTAGCGAGGACACTCGCATAGAACGTGTTCAAAAGTGTCCTCGCTACCACAGCCATCACACAAGCTGTTGTCGGCCTATGCGATTCGGAAAGCGAGAACTTCGTAAAAGCCACTCCTAGCCATATTCAACAAAGCAGGGTTGTCTCTCTTCGGCAGAGTCCAGCTGGGATTCGAAGGTGATGAGAAGAATTCAGGTGGTGCAGCCGGTTGCTTTGAAAACAAGGGGTGTTCCATATGGCGAACTTGATAACTCGTGCGAGCATCGAAGTTTTCTAGCGGCATCTGTCCTTGATAATATGGCCTCCTCGTTGCGACCTTGAAGAGCGGACCAAACAGCCTTATCGGCGTGTTCGTTACCCATGACACCGCAGTGACTTGGAAATGAGCTGTTCTTATGGTCAGTGCCGCAGGGTTGATAGCATTCACTGCAGTGCTGCCTTTGAGGCCTGAATATTGACCATCTTCGAGGTTGTTCTTGGATGACGAGTCGATGCGCAGCGCGAAGAGCTCCAAGTAACCCAGCGGTTGATGTCGTTGGGCGGCACATCTTGAAACTTATGGTGGTGGCTCTCGCTGGAAAAACTATGGCTCCGGACGAACACTGAAGAATTGCTGATTCATCAGTATAAATATGTACGTGCTCGGCGTACCTCAAGTGCAAAAGTAGTTGAGATAGTTCTCTAAGAGCAGGAATCGATAGCATAGTGGCAGGGTGACACCTGATGGAATGCTGGCGTAATAATCAGCAATGGTATCACAGAATGATGCCTGCGGGTCTTTCAGACGGTATTGTTGCGAGATGGGGGCACTGTCTCGGGAAAAGTATCTAATGTGCAATCTCAGCACCTCCACCACAATGTATGTTTGTATTGGTTGGTCCCTGGCGATAGTCACCGCTGTTTACGGGCATTTTGGCAAACCAAGATAAATTCTGAGAGTCCGAGCTTGAATAGCCTGTAGAGCACGAAGATTTGACCAGAAAGCGTTTTTAAGTACGGGCGAATTATATCTCAAGATGGCCAAAAAAGTGCCTAGTACAATTCCAACATTGCACACACTGACAATCCGGAATTATATTTATGCTAAGAAACTTGAACAGCTGGTAAATTGCAGTCAGGCTCTGTTTAAAGTAAGTTTCCGAGCGTCCTACCAGAACCTCCCCGAGTGTGTTAAACAGATCCCTTCGCTTGTCACGCTTCGTACGGTACCCTATATGGTAAATGGCACAGTACAAGAGCGCACGCGCACGTCGACGGTAGCGCTGCCAGAATCTCGAATAGAGGAGAAGCTGCACGCTTCTCCATGAGTGTGTGGCTACGCCAGGCAATGCTGCTTTGCTCCATAGCTAAAGGCGCGACATTAGGAAGCGGAACTCCATTTGTCTTGCGCTCCCGGCTTAGAACGAATGGCTGGTTACGCTTAAGCAGGCGCAGCAGCTGCTGTATTCTTCTCCTGACCTTAAGTATTAGAAATCTCGCCTTGCTTCGGCCTTCTTTCTTTTTCCTGAAAATCACCTGCACCTCCACCCAAGCTTCCCTCTTACAACCCTTGCGTGTGTACCGCATCAGCTCAAACTTAAATGAAGTATTTCCGGATAAGATGAGCAAGCCCGCTTCGATATTGAACTCTCGTAAGTACTCCAGAGAGATAGAGAAGAGTGTTAAATGTCTTCTTTTGTGACTGGGTGCGTCTAACTGAACTGGAGTAAAGAAAATAGACTCTACAAGTTACTGTAGATCACATGTAATGTCCTTGTCCGCGACGTACAGGTGAAGGACGAAAACGGCATGGTACTCGAGTTACAATGTTCGAAATATATCCCTTCGCCTGAAACGGGTATTATACGAGACCCTTCATGTGGTCGCAAGTTTTGTAAGGTTGCTGTCTAATTGTATTTTTGTGATAAAAAGTTTTTCTAAGAATGTTACACGTCATGTGATTTCTGAATGCTAAAAGGTGCACTCAAGTCCACTAAACTTCAAACTGTCAGGAGACATATTTATTTAGGGACGCGACAAGCGCAAAGCTCACAAGAGTCGCCGGCTGAAGTTCATAATAAATCGCTTTCATGTCTGAGTACAAGCACGCATTTCATTTATTATGACGAGAGTGCTTGAGAACTCCACGGCTCCGTCTTTCCGATGTCGTGCGAGCATGATAAGCCGCGGTAGTGAACTGCGCCACTTGAATAAGAATGAAGAGCCTACATTTACGCATCCACCTGCCATGCACGCGCTTCACACAACTTCTGCACAGTCGCCTCCTGTTTTGCGCCCTCCCAAGTATTCGTCGGTATAGGTTTGGTCAGTGGAAACATTTACGTCGAAGAGCAGTTGCAACAACTGCAGGCTTTTTGCGTTCAGCGTCCGTAGCCGCGACGCTGTATCGTCTCATGCAAGAGTTGGAGGGCGCGCGTCCCTACATACTGGATGAGGCAGCCGCGGGTGAAGCACATTTGCTCGTGGGTTAGATGAATGATTCACGAAAAAGGTGGTCGCAAACAGTTGCACTCGCCCGAGCACAGCTACCGCGACGTCGCAACTCTTGAAGAAAATATGGCTAGGAGTTGCGGAACAAGTATTGTCGCATTTACAGAAGACACGTCTAAAAGCTATTCTTTTTGTCTTATTTGCTGAATGGTATATTGCTAGAAGAAATGGAGTTGCGATTCCTAGCAGACAGAGTTTGTCTGAAGGCGCATACCTAAATAAGTTCCAACCAATATGTACGTACAACTGCGTTAAAAGGGTTGCACCGCTCGCGTAACGCTGCAACATGGATAAATCAGGGAGCGTTGAAAATGTGGCGGTGCACTTAATAAATGTTACAGGCAGCCAAGAAACGTGTAATAGTGCTAGGGAAGCTAGGACTTATAAGAGATCGCATTGCCTGCCATAGCGCTACCAGTGAACACACGCCGGAAGAATGTGTATACGGAATATTAGTGCAGTAGGCTCTGACTTCGCCACATGTAACACAGTGAACGCCAGCCTGTGCCGGTCCATACCAGAAGAACGTACTGCGCTTGATAAAGATGTTTTTTTTTTGTTTTTCGGTGCACATACCTCTCCGAGTCTACTACTTGCAGTGGAATGCCTAAGAAACGTCATTTAATGTGCGGCGGGAAAATCTGTACCAGATGTTCCAAGGCAAACACACACGAAGACAAAAAAAAAGTTTCGCAGTTTCGCCCGAAAGGCGAAGCATCGATTGCGATAGCAAATTAGCAGAGAGCTATTCGGAGTATAGGGATAGTAGTTTTATCGGCTGCATAAAGTTGGACACATTCACTTACTGACTGTATTAACAAGCGTGGTGTCACCGCGCACAAGCACACATGAATAGATCACACACGATGACCGCAGACAACCACTGTCAAAACGCTGGCAGCAAGCGCAGCCGCCGCAGCGAGCGAAGGTTCGTGCAGTCTATCGCTTCAACGGAAACCGAGCGGACGAATGCACAGCGCATTCAAAGGTCAGAGCCGCGTGGATATCGCTTGCAAGATACGGCGCGCGCGACAACACCGGCAGCCCGTACCGGCGCAAACATAATAAAGAACCAAGTGCAAAGGGCAAAGTACATGAACGCACTTGTTGGCAGAGTAGAAGCCGCCGTGGCACTACACGCAGCCCTGTTGTTGCATTTCCGAGCAGACATAGTCATTGTAGCGAAATGACGCACATGTGCACACGCGCACTCTGCCCCTTTGTCAGCATTTCACACATGCTTGAGCTAAGATAAACTTAAGACGCAAGCTGAAATAAGTCACTTATGAGTTCGTATAAGTTTTCTGCAAGGACATTTTCAGATGTATACGGTTTCAATATTCCGCCTTCTTGCCGATCATTTATTGATTTTAAACAGTCGCCCAGAAAATGACGCCTTTTATTTCAGCTAGTTCCGCCAGCACACGAAAAAAGCATTGCTACTGCGTGGTCAGTATCGCCTAAGTATGCCGGCAATTTCTGACGTTACTGAAAGAAAACAGCATGGCATGTCATATGGTCATCGAAAGCACTATAATGGAATACAGGCCTCATACCGCCTTTAATAGAAAGCATAATAATAATAATAATAATAATAATAATAATAATAATAATAATAATAATAATAATAATAATAATAATAATAATAATAAATATGTGGGAATCGACGTAAGCGATGCTTTCTGCGCTGTTTGCATTGATTTACGATAATTGACGGTGTTGTTTGAGGCGAATGTTTAAGGTCATCAGCGTTTTGTGCAATACTAGAGTGGTGAGTTGATGTTGAATACTTGCGTGCGCCACTTGTGTTTGTCGACGTAGTACACTGAACGCACAGCGAGATGTGTTTGATTGAGTGGCGCGCGCTCGAGCACGACACACATGAGTAGAACGAGCGCAACTATGAATAGTTGTGCGCGCCTATTCCTAACCAGCGAGGAGTTTATCACTGTCATTGCCTCACATGGTGCAACGTCTGGTGGAAGAAATGCGGCTTCACTGTCCGCAGCCGTTTGCTCAACCTTACGCGCTTTGACTGAAAATAAGTTGTCGCAGTTTCACCTGAAAGGCGAAGCATCAATTGCGATAGCAAATTTGTAGAGAGCTATACGGAGTAATGATATTAGCCACTTATCATCGCGGCGACGATTTCATCTCCATTGACGTCATACGGAACCTCACGGCGACGGCGACGGCGACGCCGACGGCAGAAATCTGCTTTTGAGTGTCCATATAATTGCTATCGCAATAATAAGTGCATCCACGGTCTATATATCGAATCTAAGGGAAAATAACGAACGATACTGCGGAGGATATCGCGTTCTTCCTGACTCGGAACGAGACCGAACACGTGGCAGAACGTTCAATAAATTATAGGGCTTTACATGCCAAGCCCACAATCTGATTATGAGTCACGTGGCAGTGGGGGACTGTCGTTTTAATTTTGCCCACCTGGGATTATTTACGGTGCGCCTAAATCTGAGGACACGAGCGTTCGTGCATTTCACCCCCGTCAAAATGTGGCTGCCGTGGTGGGGATCAAGCCCGCCACTTCGAGGAACTCCATAAAAACTAAGCTACCACGGCGAGTACAACAGTGTTCATTTGATTGGTGCTGCTTTCGTAATGTCCTCTAGACTCTGTGGGGCTTTAATGCGGCTTTGCGTCCACATGCCCTACGTCATTTGGTCACATAACAAGTTTGCACGGTGTTTATTTTTAAGGAATAGCAGAAAGGTACCGTAGGGCCCCCTTAATTTTCATTTATCCAGGTAGTCCGCAACTGCTCCCAGCAGCGTTTCCTTTCCTTCGTACCTCGGCTTTGTCACCTCCCGCTCTGCACCCATGTATGGGAACGGCGAACGAAGAGTACAAAGGCTGTTATTCAGTCGTATCGTGACTTTGTAGATTCTACCCATTCCCTGCCTCCTCTCCCTAACTCATCTCTACCATTCTATCTGGCTACCCTCTAGATTGTTGCGTTAGTACAAAGGTTAGAGCTGAAGTTTCTGGAATGCTTTTGTGTCCGGTTACGGATAAATACGGCAGTTTAAAGGGTACTGTGCTGACGCCCCGGTTGCTTTAGAGGGCATTCTGGCGACGCGATGGAAAGATCCAAACGAGTTTCTTACGCCGCCTTTCCTCTTTGCCGCGCTCCTGTCCTGCATATGGATGCTCTGAAACACCTCCCGACGCGGCGTGGCAGACAGCCGCAGCAGCGGCAGCAGTGGACAAGTCGAAGGCAAATACAAAGAAAGCTACCCCCTCCCCCCAAAATAATTAAAAAATAACTGGCGACAAATGAGAACGCATGCCGAGAGTGCTCACTCTTATTCGAACGCTATAGCTGCGCAAATTGATGACCTAGACAGTAACGGCGCCCATTTCTCATGCATTATGCATTCGGTAATCAGTAGAGCTCATGCCCCATGGCCAAAGTCAAAACAATAGGCTAATTTTATGCCTCTGTCTTTCTTACCTCACGCTGGCTATTCTATCATATCTTGTTGAAGTGCCCAAAGTCGTTCTCTTCGGCAATATCCCATCACTATGGGCTTCAACGCCTGCGGCGATGACTGGCGCATGTTTCGTTAATTTTATGTTCTTGATACGCATAGCTCCCAACGAGCCAGCGCGGGCAGCACATGGCGTACAGCTAGGACTGTTAATGCGCTTTCCTAGCGCATTTTACTAAATACTATATCGAAGGAACACCAGCTAATTTCCGATCAAAAGCGCATTCCGTATAGGAACGTAACATATAGTGCCGTCCATATCATATGGTTAGTGTACTGTCCTAAATCAAGGCTAACGAGAGCCCAACTACAGGACCTTTCTCCAGTAAGAGCAACGAACATTCCGTTTGCATGAATTCCATTAGGCCTCTCTTCGTCGGGGCTCTTGCTCTTTATGAATGAGAATTTGCTTCAACACAGGGTCTGTATCGCAAAGTATACAGCGCATACATGTGACCTGACTTTTCTGGGGCAATAAATATAGTAGTTCCGTTTAAGTTAGGCCCGTTGCTATGCGAGTCGCCAGCGAGAGTAGCAATGCGTGCCAGTTCCGCGTTCCCTCGTTTAGGCTTCCCTCAAACGGCATATTTACCGGGAATGCGGTCCCTCTCGCTTCAGCCCAGAAACTTGCCTCGCTGCCATCCTGGAATGTGCTGTATAGCGCACGTTGTACGGCCCGACATCGTCGAGTGGGCTACTATGTACGTACGCCTAAGAGCGGCGTAGTTTCATTACTGCAAACTCGTCGTTAATGAGGCACAGGCGGTTTAATTAGGCGAGTTTTGTTGCCCCAGAGGGCCTTCGGAGGTGGCAATTCCTCAGGGCGCCGTACATTTCAGCAGTAGCTATGGGCCTTTTCGCCCCCCGCGATATTAGACCTGATCCTTTGATTAGGAGAAAAGAACGCGTTTGCGTGCCTTTTTGCAACACAGGCAGTTGGCTGACTGCATTACGATTTCGGTGCGAGAATACCCTGGCGCTACTTAAGTAATATTGTGGAACTGCCTGTATACTGGCACATTTACACTCTCCGTTTTTATCTCCCTCTAGTGTGCGTGCTTCTTTCTTTTCGTCTTTCTCTATGCCCTTACCCATTGTCCAATGCAGGGTAGCAAAATGAAGGTCTGTCTTTTGGCTAGCCTATCTGTCTATCGCGTCTTACTTATCTCTCTCGCTTTCTTTCCGCTGTACAATTCCTTTTTTTCCATCATAACATTGTTCACTGGAAGTGACTTCCGCTCTGTGTGGCATGTTCAAAAGTAAATGTTTAAATTGTGCAGTATTTGACCGAGTAGCTAATTTAAAAGGATGAAGCAGAAATCTGTCTTCACTGAATGTCACAGAGCACTGCTTAAGGAGCCGCGTGCATTATTATTCTTATTATTATGAATAATAATATTGTTATTATTCGATATATAAAAAACACATACATGATGGACAAGGAGGGAAATATGCCGGGAGCTGACAGGTAACTGGCCACCGAGAGGGGCGCAACGACTGCCTATTTTTCCGCAAAAAGGGAATAGAAACAGAAGTTGAAGATAGCAAGAAACGAAAGTACACAAGTAAATGCATCGCTCGCAGTAATCTAAAAGACTCAAATGCGGAGATAAGAGAGTGGACAAAGTCTGCTGACGTCGGTCACCGGGGTAATTGCTTTGATATGTGGCTTGAATCGTAGCCGATGTTTCAGCTAGAGAAAGTATACATTGTGGGAACGCACGCATTAGTCTGCGTGCATTTTTAATCGTCGCTCATATGTCTGTAGAAACGGACATGGAGATATGGAGGAGATGCGGTGCCCGCTTATCTCGTCACCGGTTGTACCTCGTCACCGGTTGTACCTCGTCACCGGTTGTACCTCGTAGTACCTCGTCACCGGTTGTACCTGCACCGTACCTCGTCACCGGTTGTACCTCGTCACCGGTCGGTTGTACCTCGTCACCACCTGTCACCGGTGTACCTCGTCACCGGTTGTACCTCGTCACGGTGTACCTCGTCACCATCGTTGTACCTCGTCACCGGCTGTACCTCGTCACCTCGGTTGTACCTCGTCACCGGTCACCTGTACCTCGTCACCGGTTGTACCTCGGTACCTCGGTTGTACCTCGTCACCGGTTGTCACCGGTTGTACCTCGTCACCGGCTGTACCTCGTCACCGTACCTCGTTGTACCTCGTCACCGGTACCTGTACGGTTGTACCTCGTCACCGGCTGTACCTCTCGTCACCGGTTGTACCTCGTCACCGGCTGTACCTCGTCACCGGCTGTACCTCGTCACCGGCTGTACCTCGTCACCAGTTGTACCTCGTCACCGGTTGTACCTCGTCACCGGCTGTACCTCGTCACCGGTTGTACCTCGTCACCGGCTGTACCTCGTCACCGGCTGTACCTCGTCACGGTTGTAGTTGTACCTCGTCACCGGCTGTACCTCGTCACCGGCTGTACCTCGTCACCGGCTGTACCTCGTCACCGGTTGTACCTCGTCACCGGCTGTACCTCGTCACCGGCTGTACCTCGTCACCGGTTGTACCTCGTCACCGGCTGTACCTCGTCACCGGTTGTACCTCGTCACCGGCTGTACCTCGTCACCGGTTGTACCTCGTCACCGGTTGTACCTCGTCACCGGCTGTACCTCGTCACCGGTTGTACCTCGTCACCGGTTGTACCTCGTCACCGGTTGTACCTCGTCACCGGCTGTACCGTCGGTTGTACCTCGTCAGTTGTACCTCGTTGTACCTCGTCACCGGTTGTACCTCGTCACCGTACCTCGTCACCAGTTGTACCTCGTCACCGGCGGTTGTACCTCGTCACCGGCTTTACCTCGTCACCGGTTGTACCTCGTCACCGGTTGTACTCGTCACCGGTTTGTACCTCGTCCCGGGTACCTCTCACCGGCTGTACCTCGTCACCGGTTGTACCTCGTCACCGGTTGTACCTCGTCACCGGCTGTACCTCGTCACCGGCTGTACCTCTCACCGGTTTGTACCTCGTCACCGGTTGTACCTCGTCACGGTTGTACCTCGTCACCGGTTGTACCTCGTCACCGGTTGTACCTCGTCACAGGTTGTACCTCGTCACCGGCTGTACCTCGTCACCGGTTGTACCTCGTCACCGGTTGTACCTCGTCACCGGTTGTACCTCGTCACCGGTGCTGACCTCGTCACCGGTTGTACCTCGTCACCGGTGTACCTCGTCACCGGTGTACCTCGTCACTCGGTTGTACCTCGTCACCGGCTGTACCGCGTCACCGGCTGTACCTCGTCACCGGTTGTACCTCGTCACCGGTTGTACCTCGTCACCGGTTGTACCTCGTCACCGGTTTGTACCTCGTCACCGGTTGTACCTCGTCACCGGTTGTACCTCGTCACCGGTTGTACCTCGTCACCGGCTGTACCTCGTCACCGGTTGTACCTCGTCACCGGCTTGTACCTCGTCACCGGTTGTACCTCGTCACCGGTTGTACCTCGTCACCGGCTGTACCTCGTCACCGGCTGTACCTCGTCACCGGTTGTACCTCGTCACCGGTTGTACCTCGTCACCGGTTGTACCTCGTCACCGGTTGTACCTCGTCACCGGTTGTACCTCGTCACCGGTTGTACCTCGTCACCGGTTGTACCTCGTCACCGGTTGTACCTCGTCACCGGTTGTACCTCGTCACCAGTTGTACCTCGTCACCGGTTGTACCTCGTCACCGGCTGTACCTCGTCACCGGTTGTACCTCGTCACCGGCTGTACCTCGTCACCGGTTGTACCTCGTCACCGGTTGTACTCGTCACCGGCTGTACCTCGTCACCGGTTGTACCTCGTCACCGGTTGTACCTCGTCACCGGTTGTACCTCGTCACGGTGTACCTCGTCACCGGTTGTACCTCGTCACCGGTTGTACTCGTCACCGGTTGTACCTCGTCACCGTTGTACCTCGTCACCGGCTGTACCTCGTCACCGGTTGTACCTCGTCACCGGCTGTACCTCGTCACCGGCTGTACCTCGTCACCGGTTGTACCTCGTCACGGTTGTACCTCGTCACCGGTTGTACCTCGTCACCGGTGTACCTCGTCACCGGTTGTACCTCGTCACCGGCTGTACCTCGTCACCGGTTGTACCTCGTCACCGGTTGTACCTCGTCACCGGCTTGTACCTCGTCACCGGTTGTACCTCGTCACCGGTTGTACCTCGTCACCGGCTGTACCTCGTCACCGGCTGTACCTCGTCACCGGCTGTACCTCGTCACCGGCTGTACCTCGTCACCGGTTGTACCTCGTCACCGGTTGTACCTCGTCACCGGCTGTACCTCGTCACCGGCTGTACCTCGTCACGGTTGTACCTCGTCACCGGCTGTACCTCGTCACCGGTGTACCTCGTCACCGGCTGTACCTCGTCACCGGTTGTACCTCGTCACCGGTTGTACCTCGTCACCGGCTGTACCTCGTCACCGGCTGTACCTCGTCACCGGCTGTACCTCGTCACCGGTTGTACCTCGTCACCGGTTGTACCTCGTCACCGGTTGTACCTCGTCAACGGCTGTACCTCGTCACCGGCTTGTACCTCGTCACCGGCTTGTACCTCGTCACCGGCTGTACCTCGTCACCGGTTGTACCTCGTCACCGGTTGTACCTCGTCACCGGTTGTACCTCGTCACCGGCTGTACCTCGTCACCGTACCTCGTCACCGGGCTGTACCTCGTCACCGGCTGTACCTCGTCACCGGTTGTACCTCGTCACCCGTACCTCGTTGTACCTCGTCACCGGCTGTACCTCGTCACCGGTTGTACCTCGTCACCGTACCTCGTCACCGGTTGTACCTCGTCACCTGCGGTTGTACCTCGTCACCCGTACCTCGCTGTACCTCGTCACCGGTTGTACCTCGTCACCGGTTGTACCTCGTCACCGGTTGTACCTCGTCACCGGTTGTACCTCGTCACCGGTTGTACCTCGTCACCGGCTGTACCTCGTCACCGGTTGTACCTCGTCACCGGTTGTACCTCGTCACCGGTTGTACCTCGTCACCGGCTGTACCTCGTCACCGGCTGTACCTCGTCACCGGCTGTACCTCGTCACCGGCTGTACCTCGTCACCGGCTGTACCTCGTCACCGGCTGTACCTCGTCACCGGTTGTACCTCGTCACCGGTTGTACTCGTCACCGGCTTTACCTCGTCACAGGCTTACCTCGTCACCGGTTGGTACCTCGTCACCGGCTGTAACCTCGTCCACGTTGTACCTCGTCACCGGTTGTACCTCGTCACCGTTGTACCTCGTCACCGGTTGTACCTCGTCCCCGAGTGTACCTCGCACCGGTTGTACCTCGTCACCGGCTGTACCTCGTCCCCGGTTGTACCTCGTCACCGGTTGTACCTCGTCACCGGCTGTACCTCGTCACCGGTTTGTACCTCGTCACCGGTGTACCTCGTCACCGGTTGTACCTCGTCACCGCTGTACCTCGTCACCGGCTGTAACCTCGGCACGGCGTGTACCTCGTCACCGAGGCTGTACCTCGTCACCGGCTGTACCTCGTCACCGGTTGTACCTCGTCACCGGTTGTACCTCGTCCCGGCTGTACCTCGTTCACCGTTGTACCTCGTCACCGGTTGTACCTCGTCACCGGTTGTACCGCGTCACCGGTTGTACTCGTCACCGGTTGTACCTCGTCACCGGTTGTACCTCGTCACCGGTTGTACCTCGTCACCGGCTGTACCTCGTCACCGGTTACCGGCTGTACCTCGTCACCGGCTGTACCTCGTCACCGGCTGTACCTCGTCACCGGCTGTACCTCGTCACCGGCTGTACCTCGTCACCTGTACCTCGTCACCGCTGTACCTCGTCACCGGTTGTACCTCGTCACCTGTACCTCGTTGTACCTCGTCACCAGTTGTACCTCGTCACCAGTTGTACCTCGTCACCAGTTGTACCTCGTCACCGGCTGTACCTCGTCACCGGTTGTACCTCGTCACCAGTTGTACCTCGTCACCGGTTGTACCTCGTCACCGGTTGTACCTCGTCACCGGCTGTACCTCGTCACCGGCTGTACCTCGTCACCAGTTGTACCTCGTCACCAGTTGTACCTCGTCACCGGCTGTACCTCGTCACCGGTTGTACCTCGTCACCGGCTGTACCTCGTCACCGGTTGTACCTCGTCACCAGTTGTACCTCGTCACCAGTTGTACCTCGTCACCAGTTGTACCTCGTCACCAGTTGTACCTCGTCACCAGTTGTATCTCGTCACCAGTTCATCGCGTCACCAGTTGTAGCTATATAAGGTGCCCGTGACATCAGTCGCCACGATACCTCGCAAGAAGGCGGTAATCATAGAGTTCCCTAGTAAAATTACCAGATGGAACTCTGATGCTAAAACTGTTCAGGTACCATGCAAAGGGCGGTTAGTACATCTATTTGTCTGATCTTCACGCTTGAGGCTTAGACATTCTTGTGGCTTTGTTTATTACGCTTTATTTACGTTATTACTCCTATATCTTGAAGTGCTTCAACATTTCTAAAGGTTGAAGCAAACAACACTCTCACACATGCTTAGTAACTGCTATTTTTTTTATGACGCAGTATTTCGTCAAAAACGTATAATTTGAAACGTCACAAAGGGATTTGAAGGAGCAAGGACGAGGTTTAGGCAAATTCATTCACTTGGCTGGACCATCGTGCTTGAGTGCTCCACTGGACACTGGCGTCAGAGTTGCCTCTAATTATTTCTGTATGAAACTCCATCAAGGTAATGTCTGAAGAGGATGCGGCCATGGCTGCGTCGGAGAGTAGGCGTCATCAGGATGAAGCAGCGTGTAAACGTTGAGATGCTGAAGTCTTTCGAGCATCAAAGAATAATTTAAAAAAAAAACCTATGCCAGAAGAACGTGCAGGTCGTCGACGTTCTGCTGCAGAGACTACATTGAATACGAATTTCTGGTAGAAGATATTGACGGCCAAGTGTTATTGCACTATATATCTCTGAGGTGATGACATGATATCATCACGCATTTTATGTATACTTTTAGTGAAGTCGCGAAGTAGCGTTTTGCATAAAGACTTCATGGCATGCCGGCAATTAGGTAGTGACAGAGTAATTTCTGCGTGTGAACATCGAAGCACTGTTCTCTATCGCATGTCATGCCTTCTGCATGAGATGTAAAATATTACTTGCAAAATGATATTAAAGATTGTGTAGTTATGAAGTGAACTTTATCCGTGTTTTCAGACTCTTTTGTACACTTTCATTTGTTTACGAAACTGTGGCTGTCTCTTGTAGTGTCCCTTTAATTTCTTTTGTGGATGGAAATTTGCAAATGTTCGTGATATTTGGCTGTCGGTAGTGTGTATCGTTTTCTTGTGCTTTTAGTTTGGCTTTCTGTGTGAAAATGAGTAGCCGGACCAATGAAGGTGTCAGCCTCTCTTTTAATTTTGTATTATTAACAAGAACGTCGGCAACTTAACGATTTCTGTTAAATAATTTACCTTTTTTTTGTTTCTAAATGTCTGCTGTTGTCGAGAGAGCTTTAACATTAATCTTATGCTTCACCTCAACTAGTGCATATGTGCCAGAATCGCAAAAAAAAACAAAAAAAAAAAACACTGACATCGCCCACAGCTTACAAAGGAAGGCAAACGTGCCCCGCTGAGCAACGTTGACCCTCACAAGATCCATGTATCGCCTGCATCATTAATAGTAGTACATGCCGCACCGTCAGAATAGCAGCCCCTGCAAGAGCTATTATACTGGCTGCGCTCAGGCCGCAACGAAATGATAAAGTACACCCTGAAGCGAGAGAACAAACTCAGAAACAGCATGAAAAACAAGTTTGGGGAGCGTTATTTTACTCGTCATCTAACAAACGACCTCTGTCGCGAAGTTGATCACGTGCATGCCAGGTAACGTTGAACCCCGCGGCAGAACATCAGTGCAGCGGTAAGTATCCCATAAAACCTTGCTGAGGGCGTTGTTCTGCGGAGTGGGACCGAAGACAACAGCAACATCAATGGAGCAACAAGCGCTATTGCAGCTACTTGCGGTTGCCTTTTTTTGGGGAGGCTAGTGTAGCTGGCGAAACGTGATTTGTGTGCACAATTGAGTAGGAAAAACCGTGGTGTTGCCTTTGTGCATGCGACATACTCGTAGCTGTGGCGAACTATATGATCAATGAACAAAGTTTACACTGCAAGCTGAAGAAACTTTGAGCACCCCCCCCCCCCCCCGTTTTTTTATTTATTATTTTTTGAGGTTAGTTCAGAGGTCTGGGTTTCATCACAACCTTTGATTGCAATTTTCGAACCACGCCCTTCCCTCCCACGCGGTCGAAAATTATTGCACTGATAGAAATTTATAGATGTTTAGCACATTTCTATGCACTACGCAGATCCTATGTAGTCAAATTGTCGAAGTAAAATTGGAAGTTCTTGCACCAGGAACATTGCCGAGCAGATGAACGCGTTCCGGTAGGAATGAGGAGCAAGAGATGTGGATAGTTAAAACGCAGTGTCTCAGTAATTATGCTATTTGGCCTTACAGTTGGGTAAGAATTTTATCAAAATACGAAACTATTCGTTCGCGTGAAAACACCTTTCACTCAATCTCCGTCGAACTCTCAGTTTTTGAACGAGGACTATATCTCCTAAACTGTCATTACTCATCATCAGTTGAATGATGATGAGTAATAAAGCGCATCTGATAAAGCTAAACTTTCATTATTATGGGTTACAAATGGTAGATTGGGAGAAGCCTAATGACATTGAGTGATAAAGCTAGCGTTCCTTTTATACATTTTGTGGGCAGTAGTAGCTTCTACAGCATTTGCAATGCGATGTTTTCCAAGGTTAGTTTTTATTGCGATAGCAATTATATGGATACTCCAAGCGTATTTTTGCCGTCACCGTTGTCGTCGTCGCCATGAGGTTCCGTATAAGGTCCAACAGCGATTAAATCGTCGCCGCGCCATGAGCTGTGTGTGCGAGTGAAAGCGTGCGAGGGCGAGCCGGAAACCGCAGCTTAAACTCGCGGGGGGGGGGGGGGGGTAGAGTTCTGCTCCCGCGGCTGCTGCTCACGGAGCTATCTTGAAAGCGATCTGCGATGCGGATGAAGTGTGCGCCCTCGGGAGCCTCATCTGCAAAGGCATCTACCATGGGGACAAAGTGCATTCGACGATTGCCGGTGGCGTGGTATGCGCTGTGCATTCGACGTTTAGTTCACGTTGAAGCGAGAGCCAGCGAGAAGTTCAATTTGCTCGCTGCCACTGGCGCGCTTTCTCACTCCAGCGTTTTCACGAGCTTCCCGCGTCATCGAGCGAGATGTGTTCACGTTTACCTGTGCGCGCCTGACACCGTGTTTGTTCATTTAGTTACTTGGTATATCTTACTTGGTATATCTGTCTACTAATTTGCTATCGCAATCGATGTTTCGCCTTTCGGTCGAGAGTGCCATTTTTCTTACTCATAATAATTTTGTGGTTATCTGTGAGCTATACTAAAGGCAGTCGATCGCCTGAACGGATTAATAAAAACAGCCCGTACTTTTTTTGCCATTGTCAACAAAGTCTACCATTTCTACTCTTTTCCTCCCCTTTTCTTATTTTTTACATCATAATGCTGACTCCCCATTTCCCTTACCTCCAGTGCAGGCTGACAAACCGGACACTCGTCTGGTTGACCTCCCTGCGTTTCCTCTGTTTTTTGTCTCTATCTCTAATAATCCTTACGTAAACTGCGGAAGTCGTATTGCTCTGCGAGGCTACGTTTTTGCATTGCGTCGATTTATGTTCCTTTGACATGAAAATCTGCTATAGGCTCCTTAGTACGCCTTGTTAATACGGCTCCCTATAAAGTTTTTGTTGCAACGCCTTATCAATACTATTTGTTTTCGTTCTGACCATGTTGTGCACTGTGAGATTTTAACCCAGCTAACCAAAACAGTAACGAAAAAGAAGCTAAACATTTTACATGTACAGTGAAATTTCTCGTCATATCTTCATCACCTTCTTTAACCTCTGTATTGCGCGCCACGTGAAGAATGCAACACTAACCTACACAGAAGGAAAGAAAATGGCTGCGAACGTGACATCTCCTTGTTTTTACGCTGCTATACGAGACCTGTTCTTTTGCTGTCGCATTGCGTGACTCCATCAGGATTGCTCTATTAGCCGACACAAAAGAGATGGGAAAAATGGTACCAAGCATGCAACCATGATAGTTGGCTTGGCTGTTTTTTTCCTATTTGGCATTCAGGCAGTGAACCTCAGTACGATGATGTTGCCTAGCACGCTACATCCTAGCGAGGGCCATGCGGCACAACCATTTGTCGTACGTTTCCAGCTATCATCACACAGTCTTATTGCGCAGCATACATGCCATAGAGCGTTGGTTATATAAATGTATGCTATCACGAACACAGATCATTGCAATGGCATTGGGGTGATCGAATTTTACCCTGGGCGTATTTCGGGCATACTGAACCCTACTACTTCCTTCACAGTGTTTAAGCCACAATGGCTCCCAATACGCAAAGTTTTCCTGGATGAACAATTGCTCCCCAATAAACCTTTAGGAACCATAGGCACAGGCCCGAGCGCGCACGCGTAATAGGTCGTCTGATGGATCACGTCGCGGCAATTTAGTCTGCTGGAAAAGCATGACAATCATGCTTGTAAACGTACGATTTGTCTTTTAATGTCCCCTTTTCTGGATTTTGAATGCCTTGCCTCAGAAGTATTAGGTCGTTCGCTTATGAATGACAACGCCCAGTATGTAAACTGCTGGATTGAGCCATTACGGACACACACTTAGCCCGATACGTAACAGAAATGTATCGACGTATGCATCCGGAGAATGTCGTACACGTCGTTAGGAGGCTGAAAGACGTGGATTAGACCCTAGCATGGCCTCCGCGATGAGCGTCGGAGGGCGCTGGCTTGCTTTGTACTGTGCTGCATTCGGGGCAAGGGTGAGATATCTTTAGCACTTGGTCAGTTCAGGTTGTCAACACTATTACAACTGTCTACGGAGCCATACAGCTCAATGTGAGCCAGAGAGCCAAATACAGGGTGTTTCATTTTAGCTGCACCAAATTTTTAAAAATTGTCAGTGGCAGATAGCACAATTATAATCCTTGATCTAAACTACTCGATGAGGCGGTCATAACTCCCACGGGAAATTGAAGCGCCTAATTGAATAATGAACATAATTACGCTAATTAATGTTTGATGAATTATTTTATGGCACATATTTCAATCTACGAATTATAGCCGCTGAGTTCGCAAGGCGTATCCACTTGGAACGAATTCTCAGGACTGAACCAGTTTCGAGACAATAATTTTCAAAGTGTCCGACGAAATTCATGGGCGTTCCAGTTAACTTTTTGAGGAAAACGCTGTTTTCTGCATTGATGCACAAACTTAACTGGAACACCCATACATTTCTTCGGTCACTGAAAATTAATCTCTTAACTGGTTCAATCCGGAGAATTGGTTCCAAGTGGATACGCCTTGCGAACTCAGCGGATATAATTCGTAGGTTGAAATATGTGCTGTAAAATAATTAATTAAAAAGTTCATAAGCGTAATTATGTTAATTATTCAATTAGGCGTTTTGACTTCTCGTGGTAGTAATGGCCGCCTCATCGAGTAGTTTAGAACAAGGCTTTTAATTGCGGTATCTACCGCAAACAATTTTAAAATATTGGTGCAGCTAAAATGAAACACCCTGTATGTAAGTCCTAACGCCGATGCCTGCAGCATACTTCTTTTGCTTGTAACGCTGCTAAATGTTACCTTCGTACTAGCGAACACGTGTTTTTGTTTTAGGTCATGCAAATGAACCACAAGACAACAAACTCTCGTATAAAGCTGCGATGCTTCTGCTTAGAATTAAACGTACACTTGTTTTTGTGAGAAGTAAAATTAAATAAACACATTTGTTGCATTAGGACATTAGGACATTTGTTGCATTAGGAATCAAGTGGCAGCTACCTGCCCATACTAAGCAATGTGATGGGGATGACTTCGCAACGCAGCAATTGAAATTGGTGCTGCCTATATATTTCAAGGCTCCAGACTGCTTTAGTTACTAACGTATACCTGCTGTGAATACGAAAGGGTTTTGCGTCAAATCATTACCTAATGTCGACACTGGCGCCCACATCACTATGTTAACGAGGTAAGTTTTTGTCCCCCTTCTGCATGGTGTATATATATATATATATATATATATATATATATATATATATATACGGGTTGGGTTTGAGTATGTTCGGCCTATTTCCTTATAACGTCCTTCATATGCGCTGTATTGCGCGCCCCATGTCACCATTTCGCGAACTTTCGGCTTCCGGATGAATACCAGGCGCATATCGGCCCTCATGATGCCTCGAACTCGCGCGAAATTACAGCCCGTCTATCGCCTCCTCTGGTGAGCGGCGCAAATTAACACGGGCGCGTAATTAAAGTCATTGATGCGCTATATACCAAACGCGGGTGATTCTCTGCGCCCTGACCATGGAACCATAACGCCGCGTCTGCTCAGGAAGAGACTGACATCGGCGCAGCTGGCACAGTGCTGCTAGGTTAGGTAAGGTTAGGAACACTGTTGCTAAGTAAGAATAAAATGTGAATAACGGAGAATGATTTAACGATCGTGACGAATTTGTTAGCAAAAATGTTGATAGAGAAAGAGAGAGAGGAGGGGCATACGTGGAACTACTACTTCGCGCGCCTACTAACATTGGGTTACACTGTTTTCTTTTTTTCTTTTCTTAGTAGGTCTGGCAGTCTCGAATTGCAACTGTTCATGAAGCCGCAGTAGCACTCCGACAGCAGCGACTCTAACTTCGGGTGATTAAAATCGCGCAAACAAGAGAGGGAGGGTGAGAGACAGAAGAAAGGGCTAAGGCAGGCAGGTTAACCAGAGAGGAGGTCCCGTTTACTACCCTACGCTGGGGAGAGAGGGGAGAGGACGTAAAGCGACAGGAAAGTGGAGATAGAGAAAGCAAACAAAGACCACATAAGAGTGATGTAGGCGGACAAGCGTGCTTGTCCTGTCTCCTCCGTTACCCCTATGTTGTTTTCCACTTGGTCGGTGATTGCTTGCGTCACTATTTTCATGGTTATCACTCGTGACATGGCATCGAAGCAAATGGAAAGTTCGTCGAGGGACGCTCTTGACGTGAATCCGCCGTCAAACGAAAAGGAGATGGCGTTTTGCTCCTACAGACGACAGACGCCGGTATTTTCACTCTAGGAGACATTTGACGCTTTCGCATCAAAATAAACCGGCGTCTGTGACCTGTAGGAACGAAACGGTACCTCATTTCCCATTTGCTGCGACGCACGTCACGATCTCGCCTCGACGGAGCAGAACGGGCGAAAGGGGACACCTGCTGTTGCAATAGTGCGCCAGGTGTGTGAGGGGTGTGGGCATCGCCGTGACGCCACGTCACCCTTGCTCTCGCTCTAGGAACCCTGTGTTATGCGCACGTTCCCTGTCCGCGCAAGCTCTCGCCTGTGTTCTGACTGCGCCTCGGTACCAAATCAAAACCCGCCAAGCGTCTCAACGCGCTCGCTTGCCGGCGCGGATTTCATAACTCGAAGGACCGCGTTCAACCGCGTTCAACCGCGTTCAATTGAAAATTAATGCTTTCACATTCAGAACTCATTATAAATGCTTAAGAATAGTTGACAAACTCAGGTAGTGGAATTCAATTTAAAAAACCACGTGTGCTTGCCGCTACAATTTTTATGTAATTGTAGCTTTTTCCTTGGGCGGCAAGTTTGTCCAATAAACCAGTGTACTCTCATGCCTTTTTTTTTCGGTGAGTGATGTTACCTATGCACTATCCCTAAACCATTAAAGCTAAATTAGTAAGTTGCATTGGTAGCAAACAGGCAGTGCAGTGAGGCGTGCTTGAGAACGAACTTGACTTTCTTCACCAATCTGTAAGTACACCTGTTTTGTTCCTTTTCACCAGCGCCGCAATTTGTGCATCATCTGAAAGAATGACGTGCAGCGCACACGTACTTAATTCTGTTGGCCTAGCCCAGCTCCTCTATACGACAGGCATGTCAAAGTTAGATTATTTTTGTTTATTCCAGTCACAGCTTTCAATCTGTTAGTCTCGCTTTCTACAAATTCCCCTCATGATTGAATTTTTCACAATTTTCGAGAGCACGAGGTCGCCTGGTTCAATCCCAGCTGCGACGGCCGTATTGCGATGAGGTCGGAATGCAAGAAACGCTGTGGACCATGCATTGAGTGCATGTTAAAGACCCCCAGGCGGTCAAAAGTAATTCGGAGTCCCACACTACAGCGTGCCTCAATGAAATTGCCGTCTTGACACGTGTGACCACAGAGATTAAAATTTCGCTTCGTGAGTTTCAATTAAGTAAGGTGGTTCTCTGCATTCAGCATATATCCTAATTAAATCCCTACTGGAAACGCACACGGGAGTTTCAACACTGTCTTTTAAAGCAAAAACGCAGTTGCCCACCCGGTGGCATTCTCGGTGCGGAAAAATAAAGTTTATCAGTGTGTGGCAGAGTTGAGTCTAAGACGATCTAATCATGAATTGATATATATTTTGCAAGAAGCCTCATAAATTATTTTGCAAACGCCATAGAAGAGGTGAGCCTTAAAGTGCAATGTGCGTTTGACATTTTAGCATTAGGGAGAAGCAACGTGTCGAAGAATCATATAACACTGGTAGTATACAAATGAAGACATCGCACTGAGAAGGCGCCTACAGTTTCGGCCTGCAACCAAAATGCCCTCTGGGATACCGTCCCAATTTAGGTGCACATGCACTATTACTATTCTTGTTGTATAACGAAGGGACTGGCACAAAGATTCAGCAAATTTGGCACGCTGGGTGTAGGGTGTGGAAAAGAGGACGGGATGAGAGGCGACCGACACTCTAATTTCACGCCTCGATAAACACCGAGTACGCAAGCTTGACTGATTCACCACTGGCATCTTCTGCTGCTTGCTCCAACATCATTTTACCACGTTGTTGAGAGAAACAGCTACTCCTGCAGCTATGAGCGCACCTCGGGGTAAACGCGTTATTCCGTTTTCTGCAGCGTATATTGCATGTCATTCTCGCGCCATCTGAAACGACAGCACTGATCCAATTGGTCGTAGGGAACGTAGGAGTGCAAATTTTGGGCTCAGCAAAACTAGGATCTGTGACTTATAGGGTTTTTTTTCAGTGTTGTTAGCTTTGTTCTTTGTTCGTTAGGTCGTTTCAGAGGGTGAGCTAATCTAGCTTCGTTTTTTTTTTCTGTAATGACCAAAATAGTCAAACTAACGGGATCTGTAACGCTTTGTGTATTAAAGATCTGCGTTCAACAAAATGTGAATTTCTTGTCGAGGACTTGTCCTGTAGCTTGTGATCGAAGCTTTCGGCTCTCTGATGAAACCCGTCAGTATTTTACCTTAAATTTAAAAAGTACCAATAGGGTTCAGGTGCTCAATGTGTATTATTTTTTCTTTCTATATGCAATGGATTTTTTGTTTCTCCGGTATTTCTTGCGATGCTTTGAAAATGCAGCTGTCATAAAACAGGATACTCATGTTTCTGTACAAGACGGCGGATGTGGCCTCTCCTACGAACGCAGCGTGTGGTCGTTGCGCGATCAAGCACGAGCACAATTGTCGGACACTGTGGCGCACTGTGTTTAGTTTTGGGCGAATTAAACTCGAATACCATATTCTAAAACAGAACATTTCGTATGTGTATTAACACCAGAATGCGATTTTTCAGTTACTATTTTGTCGCTAACCATGAAAAAGACTTTAAGAGGGAGCTTTAGCTCGGGGGATCCTACCTCAATACATGGGAAAGGAGAAATCATTTTTTTTCTCGACAACACTACACCATATTTGATTAAGTTTGTGGCATTTATAAAAAAAAAGTTAAGTTCTTGTGACTTTTGACAGCTATTTTTTTTAGGCGCTATGTTTTTAACCCCACAAAGCCCGAATGCCATTCCACATCAAAGAAAAATAAAACAGCTTATTCACATTTATTTACGGCTATAGGGCGGTATATTGGTACAAAGTAAACAATGAAAAAATAATTGTGTACCCATTAATTAGTACGGTAATTAATTACTTAGTAATTGATTTGCATAACTATCCACAACTGAGAACTCCCTCCGGTATATCAAAAACACGTGTATGGGCCCTGCATAGGGTTAACTCCAGTGGTTAAATGAGAGTTTTAGGTGCCAAAATTAGCGTACCAAAATTATACATTGGGCTTTGTGGGGTTAATATCACAATTATATAAATCGAACCTAATAGTACAGCTAAAGCAGGCAAAATTTGTGTATTATACATGGCTCTGAAATAAAGCACTAATATAAGAGTACAACTCTTGCAAAACCCTTGTAAACGATGCAACAAGTTCACGTAAGATATAAATTGCTATAATACATTTGACCGCTTGTGCTTTAACGGATGCAGTTTACGGAACTGCACTATCTTTTTTGGTGCAGAGCTACAAATTGGTAAACTCCGTCCTTCAATCTTTTTTTTTTCCACATACCAATTTTTGAAAACTCTTTTTGAACATTCCACCCCTAAATCGAAATTCCGCTTCAACTGTCACTACAATTTACCTTTCTGTCTCAAGTGCAACAAATATTATTAAAATCGACCCCGTGCTTATCTCAGAAAAGCGTTTATGCGTCTTACATGCATGTGCATGGGCGGCATTGGAGTTGGGCATGAGCTAAAGCTTCCTCTTAAGCTATGTATACAAGCTGAAGGCACGCCATCGAGCAAATTTTTCAACATGCAAACGATGTAATGCGTTCTTTCCATTGCGGACTAATCTTTTCGAATAAAAAGATCTGTTATTTTGGCTTATTTATACCCTTAACTTTCATTTCTTGAAGATAGTGCATCAGGGCCGAAATGATGATAATGCGAAAAGTGAGTAACAGAGAGAGAAGGAAATGCAGGAAGGTTAGCCATGTTTGCACTCGGTTGCTTCCCCCATATATAAGAAACGGGAAACGTGTAAAGAAATATATAGGAGGAGGAGAGCCACTATACACACTCGCATATGAGTGTGCACTCACCTACAGTCAAAGCGATCGTATAGTTCAGTTGCCTTCAAGAAACACACATGCACTTTGGTGGCCTTCTGCCTATTAGTGCAATTCGGCCAGGGTCTCTGAATCTTAACTTCCAAGAAAGGTCCGTCATCCAGGAGCCTGTGGCTACTAGGCAAAGTATATCTTCACAGTCGTAGGGTGGACAATGGTGCAGAGTGCGTTCAGCTTCCTCAAACCCGCAAGGATAGCATGCGGTGCTGTTGGTAATTTCATTCAGGAATAAATAAGCGTTCGTAAATGCGTAAGGGAGGCCACGCGCACAGAGAAGAAAAGCAGGCTTCACGTAAACCAACTTTGAGCATCAACAATGGAAGAGCTTCTACCAGTCGCTGGGTCCTTGCAAGCATTATCTCTTGTGCAAAAAACAAAAAAACTCTGCGTAGTCTGCCTTTATTTCTATACAACGTCGCTCATTCATTGCGCTTGCTCTACATTAAAGCCGACGAAAGCATGACGCGGCTGGTGTTTTTTTCTGCACAAGTTTGCTGGAGACGTGGTTCTAGTGATTAATCTGTCGCTACATGACGTTCCCATCGCGCAAGAACAGACTTCAAAGTATACATGGACGTTGCGTTCTCTATATAATCCCAGTAAATCAGTAAAATGTGCCTCAGTAGTTGAATAATTCAATTTAACTAAACGAATAAAAAGTGGCAGTAATATTATGAAAAAAAATTTTAACACGCTCATATTCAGCTGCATATTCACCGCCACATACTCATCACTACGATAATCCTGGCGAAGCATTTCATACGGCGGGGATAGTTCGCTGCCGCGGACTTGGTCATGCTATGAACTTCGGCAATAGAGAGAGGCCGTTGCTCTGCCTAGAACATGCTAATGTCCAAATAAGTTGATGAATTCAAATGATTTGTGCTATGATAGCACAAATCGAATTCTTTTCTCACATATTAATAAAAAAATTGTCTCAAACATGCAAGCACGTACGCAATATTCTTTGATCAATAACAACAACAACAATTGTTCTAATATTAATACATTGGTTAGCTAATGCTTGGTTTCTACATAAAGCAGAAATAACCTTAAGAAAAATGTAAGGCATTTTCAAAACGTTCCTACTCAGAATGTGACAGCATTTTGAGTGGTGCTCGCGATCTTGATATTTTCACCTGTCGTGAACCATGAACGGCTTCCTTTAGCAGGGGAGAAAACAGATTCGCATATAGCTCGACCAAGGAAGAAGAGTTATGAGCATTGCTGAGCGATACCACATCTCAATTTTGCGGTCAATGAACGAGCTTGTTTTGCCAGTCTTCGGACATAGTGGGTCCAACCTCTGAACAGCGATGAGCGCGAGCATAGAGGTGCGAGTCGTCTATAGGTTAAGGAAAAGCGGGTTGCGCGTTTTTTTTTTTTTTCTTGCTCCGTTGGAGCCTCGAAATGGAAAGTTAGTCCTACTGCGTATAGCCTGCTATAAGAAACACCACGTGAATTTTGTATCCTTCCACCCCACCCACATTCATTTCGCGCTTCTTTCAGGACTCTTTCCATTCATGTCAGTCGTCGCAGCATTTTGTGCGGTAGCAGTGCGTGGTTTTTACGGACGGCGAGTTGTGGCTTTCAGAGAGTTCTTTCTCTCCGCTGTACACGCATTTCTCCGGGCCAGTGAAAAATGGCGCATGTGGTACGAGCTTCGTTCCTTCGAGTTTTGCTATGTTGGAAGGCTTTCGGCGAGTGCATTTTAGCACGCTACCGCACGCTGCATTATTGGAAAGAGATAGCGTGAGATTACTGGTGGGTCCCTTTCGAGGGCAGCGATCCGGACATATTTTGGCTCCATTCAAAAGCAAACTCCATAGCTTCGGGGCTTGCTGTCTTATTATTTCTTTCTCGAATGTCGCTTATGTTTTGTTCTGTTTTATGTAGTTTTATGTTTGTCAATGAACTCGTGTGGAAGTGTGAGTAGATTCATACTCATTCATTGTAGCATGCAGTTACTTATTTCTTAGCTGCAGAACAGAATTGACAACGACTTCGATTTTTCCTGTAGTTTATTTCGGAGAAAAAAAAAAAGAAGTTATAATGGATAGCTAAGGTGAAAATCGAAGAAAATGACGAAAGTCAATAGATCTGTTTACCGAGCGGGATTTTGCTAGTAATAAGTGAGAAGTTAATTAAAGGTTAAATATTTCATGTGCATGGGACGTTAACAGGTTGCCGATATCTGTATTTTTATATCAATGTGATGCTTCACTCTACTGAAGGCCCTGTTTTTGAATATTTTATCACGGAGCACTTCATCAACCCCCATCCCACTCTTGCCACATTAACTAATCATAATAAATAATTAAATGGCTCTGGGAATATTAACGGCGGTTAATTTGAGTGCTACTCTCTGCCGCGTGCGTTTTGTTTTATCGTTTGGGATTTCCAGCACAATTTGATTATTTTTAGAGACGGGGTAGAGTGCAGGAGAGGAATTATGATATACATGAGTAACGAATTCGCCGCAATACAGGTTGCCGGTCGATGAGGCGGGACAAGACAGTTTAGGGCTTGCTCACCTCTAAATGTGTGCACACGTTGCATGATCAATGGGCCACTGTGCAGTCGAATGAGTTCCCGGCGAATATTATGGTTGGCCGATGCTGTGACCCCAAGTAACTTCATCGGCGCACGTGGCGAAAAAATATTAATGAGTATCGGTCGCAACGACAGTCATCGGCGCACGTGGCGAAAAAATATTAATGAGTATCGGTCGCAACGACAGTCATCGAACCATCTTCAGCTGAAAAGTTATATGCAAAAGCTATTGATGACAGTACATTGTGTCAGTAGTGAACACGTAAACGTAGAATGTAGGTGGTGCGACTCGAAGAAAGGAAATGTAATAGTTCTTTCGACATTTTGTTTGGCGCATCTAATGACACACGCCACGTCAGATTTATTTCGGTGATAAGCACCATCGATTGTTTCATGCTTCACTCATGAAAGTGGGCTCGAGATTAAACAGGGTACGCAGTAAAGCTCACAACAAGATCCATGTATTTGCCTCGTACATGACGGAAACAAGGCAAAAAGAGGCGACTTCAACCCTCACGCATGGTTCCAACTCTGCTATTTCTGTTTGCTTTAACTTCATGTGCTGTTCGTTTCAAAGTGCTCCGTTATCCGCAAGTTCCTTCCTCCGTGGACCACCTCCTGCAGATATGTATATCTTAGCTGCAGGAGCGGGCGTTCCGGTTCAGCGAAGGGTTAGTTTCACTCAAGGAGGAAAACAAAAAACTCCAAAACATTTTTGACGCCACAAAGATGTGTGTGAGCCGCATTATGAATTACACGCATAGGACGGATGACAGGAAAATGCGTGTGGTGGTATATATTGCGCTATTGCTCGGAAGTGTTCTTTATGACCAAAGCAGAAGAACACGAGAAAAGATGTGCACTATCATTAGTCATAATTATCAGCGAATACATCTTGCTTCTTTTCAAGTACTTCATTTGTGGGGGGCTAGCAGCACCTTCTGAAAGCTAGCACTTCTGAAGGCGTATTTTAATGACTATAAAAAGCGGTAAGCGGCTTTAAGAACAGCGATTGAGTAAGAGCTAAACTGCATGGTCACGAAATCTCTTCGTGTTGTTTGGTCGTCATTCTTTCTGAGTTAAGAGAGATGGAGGATCAGGGAGTACATGGGAGCCGGCAGCGAAGATAATAAAATAATAAAAAAGAACACAGAGCACAATCAATGTCGTTAGTAGAATCATTCTGAAACTAAAAAGAAAATATTTTGTGGAATAAGACATGTCGTCAGAAAGAAATTAAAGAGCTGGATACTTGAGTCCTAGCAAATAAGCTGGTTTACTTGTGTCAGTTAGCTGCATTACTCTGTTACTTCGAATAGTCATTTGCTAAGCATAATAAGCTCCGACGTCACTGGTTCCGTTAACCTTTACTGCATTGTCCGCAAATGCTCTCACCGTACGCCCAACACTAGGGCAAAGTACTGGGCATGCGGTTCTGAGCACCGCTATATTTATAAGCTGGGTTCTAATGCCACCTTTCACATGCCTCTTGGCATTCAGTAGAACTATATGCATGCGGTTTGTTGTTAAAGGTGTGGCCATTCGAGCGCGATATACATGATTACGAAATGCTAGGAGTTCTAGATTCCTATTCGTATGTGATTGCTGAAATGAATACGTGACATGCCGTGGGAGCTGACGGAATTTTTAGAAAGATGCAAGTGCCAGTGAACCGGTCGGGCAGAGGGTGGTTTTAATGAGGCGTTCGCCGCATTAGAAATAAATCCAAAGTTATCCGCGCATTACTTGAATCGATGAGTAGCATCACAAATAAATGGCAGCTATCATACTTACCCGTCGGGCACCTGTAGTTTATAAGCCATATTCTATGCATTTAATTCTTATCGTTTTTCTCTCATTTCCCTCTCCCCTAGCAAAGGAAAGCATGCCTACTTCACTGGGTGCTCTCTTCCTCGTCTATAGGCAAAGGTTCTTGTCTCACTACACCTCTACTTGTCTGCTTCGGTTTTATACCTGCACCTCAACATAACGACCAATTTTCAGGCCAGCCGCTGTCACTTCACCGATAATGGTCGGCGACCCAACGTCAAAGCTATTGGTCAGTCGGCTCTAGAGAGGGTGAGGCGTTCTAAGTCACTGTCTCGCCTCTTACCAGGAATTGCTGAGCGAGAGACACTGATTGTCTCTTTTAATCACTTCAGCGGTCCCTGAAGGCCGGGACAATAATTAGAGCAATCGGTCGGTTTCGGAGGCTCACTCAGACAATCTCGATTTCGTTCACGTTGTTTACACGTCAGCCAGTCTCGCAGAAACGGTGCTGCCTGCTCAAGTGTTCACGAAAGAAGCCTGGAAGTTAGACACATGCACACATGCTTTAGTTGAAGCAGACAGATTGCTGCGCACCATGCTGCCATGAAGTTCAGCGGGGTTAACTCGAATTTCGTCAATGCTAATGCTCTGAGTGGTGATGAGGCAAGCTGTGGAAGGCGTTCCTGTATGCCCAATTTAGACATTGGAAGCAAGATGACTACGTCTTTTTTTCCTCCAGGATAAAGAACATATTTAATTATGAACGGATATATGTCATTATTGCGTACAAATGCACCTCAATGGAGCAATCCTAGTTATTCCGCCAGCGACGTCGCAAATTGAAGCCAGTCTTTGTGTGAATGCAAAACCTATCGTGTGCCGTGGATTGCATGAATGTTAAGGAACCCCTCGTCGTCAAAATAAATCATGAGCCCTCCACTACTGCATCTCTTATAATGAAGGGTGCAGTTCCGGAAGGTTAAACTAAAGAACATTTTTGCGACAGAAATTAAATTCGAAACCAGAGTAACTCAAGATTGTAAAAAAATATGAAATACAGTGTAAAAAATTACCGCCAAAGTACTCCGTACAGATGGTTAACTAGCGAAACTGAAACGTGCGGCCCCGGTGTTCATCACTGGTTTCATCCCGATGGTTCATTCAATTCTTTCTCAATTATTGATTACGTCTTTGTGTCTCTTAATGAAATTACACACACGCTCGGCAGCGAAGTCGAGAATGACGTCACGGATGGTATGCCCGCAGTCCGCCGTTGTTGCGTTGCCACTTGCGATTCTTTAAAATTAAATTGCTTCAAAATTAAATCTGTCCATCACGTAAGACAATGAATGGCTCATACCTCCTTAAGCAATGGCTCATAGCCCCCGTAAACGCGGCCTGCCCATTACGAGGACAGAAGTGAAATTCTACGCGTGAATGATGAGCGGCAACGGAGACAGCTGTGGAAGATGACGACGACGGTGTAAGTAGCAGCAGTGGCACGAGCGCGTTCACGCGGTGGTTGCACCGAGGGGCGCCAACGAGGCAGCCGCGGAACAAGACCATGACACTCGAGTCCATTGCTGATGATGATAGTTTGCGGCATACAGGCGACAGACGGACGAATCGGCTAGCCACATACAGCTTTTTGCTGTAAAATGTATGTACAGACCTAGCTACATACGGTCATGCTGCATTGCCAGTTCCTTGACTGTAGCAAACACCAGCTGCTGTGGCTATTTAAGCCGCACTCCACTGAAACCGCTCTTCAGTGGAGCCGAAATGTAAAAATGTGTAGTTTGATTAGGTTGAATCCCTTGTCCTAAAATTATTCTGCAGCCCCCACTACGGGGTCTCTTATAGCGCCAATGTCACTTTGGTATAGTAAACAGCACGTAGTAATCATTGAGCGAAGCTCAGTTCAGAGTATTCTAACCATTTGCGGGAACGCTTATGCGCGTGCACTTAACGCTCATACCGGCAACGGAACGTAGAACTCTGCCCAAGTTCCCCTACGAAGCCAATTGAGCGGAGCATGAGGGTGCGTCTACTTGGTTTCTACGTCTTTTTACAGCCAAGCTGGCAGCGCGCCGCCGGCGTCTGGTTCAGTAATTCGCAGGTGCTTCCGAAATTCCTGAGGCCACAATGCCAACAAGACGAGTTAATTAGCTGCATTAAGTGCATTGATACATGCAGTCTTGTAGCGTGCATCACTGTGTTGTGTTAGAACGTTTACCCTTCAAGTGGCATAACCTGCAACTATTCTGCTGGCCCTGCTCACAGCTGATTCCAGCTGATTCTAAGCCCATTCTCAAAACGTGACCGAGCGGTTAGCGTGCTAGCTCTTGCATGGCAATGAATTCCCAGTCATTGTTGTTATTTAAATGGCTGATACAGGGCCCATAATTAGAGTAGCTCATCTATTGTATTTCACGTGACACGGGGTATTCATGGGTATGATGGTACATGTCTAAACAGCGTCTGGATGTGACTTACGCGATGTGTCAATTTAAAGTTCAACTGTCGAGCAGGCCTTAGTGTGCACTTGGAGTGTTGGCGAAGACTTGGATCATGCGATTTGCATGTACAATTACCTAATACCTCCAAGGCACATTTTAACACGCGGGTGACTCACGCCTTCATCTACGAGACGTCCAGGAAATATTGGGGTCTGTTGCGTTTGCGTTGCGTGCTACAAATACACTTTGGCATCCACATGAAATGCAGCCTTCAATGAGAGACAGCAAATTTTCTTAAATAAGTGTGCTATAGCGTTATTGTGTGTGTTCGTATATGTGTTGTGTATGTTGTTCTTCTCTGTCGTTCTATTTCATCTCTCATCAGACCTTTTTCCTGGCGTATGGCCTACCAAGCCTGCATAGCTTGACAGTTTAGGTTGACTACAAAAGCTATCACTTTCATTCGATATAGGCAAGTTGGCCCGTGGTTAAGACTCAGGTAGCACGACGGTAATATTACAAGAAACGCAGGCGACAACACACTGGTAAGTACTTCGTGTCGGGTCACCTTTTCATGCCCTGGTACCTGTTGCGCTGGTACAGTCATAATTATAAATTTTTTTTCTAAGAAGGAGGTTGAGCTGCTTTTAAGCCGCCGTGAGTTTAAAAGCACCAGGTGTCGTGAACAACGATTGGAACGCCAGAGCTTCCTTTTCGTACCCGTATATAGTATTGCGTGAACATTGCATCGTGCACGGGCGCAGTTATACTGGCAGGCATCAGTGGCTCTCATATCGGCTTAGCGAAATGCCCTCGTCGGGAAACTAGGACGCGTGTATCTATAGAAGGGTCGTCATTTTCCTGCGCAAATATTTGCATGCAACGAGCTTCTCCTGTGGGCGGAGAAAAAGTTGCAGCGACACCACAAGGGGGAAAAAAAGGCTTCAACGAGTGTGAGCCATTCCCTCTGGCTTTGTTTAGCCGGAGTTGCGTGTGGGGCACGCGTGCCAGTCGGGTCATTTGGGGACGAAGCGAGCTTGTGACAGCTGAATCGTTGGCGGTGAGAGCTCAAGTAACTGGCGCAGACGTCTCTCCTCTGGCAGCTCCTGTGCCTTCAGATGACTTCTTTGTCTGTACTAATTTTGTCGACGTTGTAATGTGTCTACATTATCAATATTACATAAGATGTTGCGTAACTTGGATGTTTATTTGCGCATCATCTAAATTGCGTACCACAAATGAACAAGCGGATCCAGAGAGCGTGGTGAGCAGGATGAATCACAACATATGGAAAGGAAGAAGCATACTAACCTGCAGTAAGATAATGGAGACGATTTTCGTGCCTACATCTGGGGAAGTCCTTCACAAATATATAGCTTTGTGTTCTCTAGCATGAGCTTGTTCTGTACCAAAGCTCACGTATTCTTAAGCAACTAATCTGGGCCGTATCCACAAACGAATTTATACGCTTAACCTGTAGATAAAAACAGACGCTAGCCATTTGTCTCCTCGTATGTATTATTAGTGAAGGAGGCCGACAAATAGGAAGCAGCACTTACGAACCAAAAGTTTATCAATTTGGCTCCTGTTTTTTAGCTGAACGCAAGACTTGTATGCTAACTCTACGAATTTCCATTTGTCAAAGCTTTAGATGGAAGTGATAATGAAGAAAGCTTTTCGTGCTTCAGTAATACTACAGCAAATATGGTAGGGGAGCACTATGTGCGGATACGCCTTGCCCGACAAGTTCGTAAAAATCAATTTGCCTTGCTTCCCGCTTGAATGAATGCCACATGTGTAATCGCTGCTGTCATGCGATGCTGAATCGTTGTTATAACCTCCATACGTTCGCTCCAGTGAGCAGTGACCACACTGCACTTCCCTTGCAGAGGTGGGTCGTCGCTGGCGTCGGTGGCGGTGATCCTTTGCAAAGAACGCGCGTTAGGGGATCAGCGTGTTGGGGCGTCCCAAGAGCAGGGTATCACTTTCTCCTATACGACAGTTGTCCCACAGCTTTGTCTTCTCTTCTTGTATAGCATAGGAAGGGCATCATCAAGAGATTATCGCCGTGGTCTATTTTCCCGGCGTTACTGCGTTGCTATGCCGTGAGCTGTACGGCGTCACGTGCTAGCGAGACTTCGCACGAAATGACGTCGCGTCTAGGGTATTGAAATGAGATAACGCAGTAAAGTCAACGTGTTGGATTGTTGGTTGAACATCTTGAACTGGGGCACATCGCGAAAGACGAGGACGCAGAAGAGGCACACAACAACCACGCGTAGCGCTGACTAATGAGGGACTTTATTCAGATGAAGGACGTACATACATAAAATACGCTACAGCGCATGGTCAATATCACAATAAATCATGAAAGAATGTGAAGATATCGGATGGTCACCCTTACATGATGCTGTGTGCGCATGGCGAAAGCGGGTCTCATGACAGGTTAGCCGACAGATACGGAATTTCAGTGTCGGATTGGAAAACACATGGCGCATCCACACATTTTTTATTCAACAATGCAATTCGGTGGGCCTCATTGATTTCGCTCGTCACGTGGTTTCTTTTTTTTTGGGGGGGGGGGGGGGGGGGGGGGGGGGGCTAAAATGTCACATTTTTTTTAATTCAGGGCGGCACCCAGACTGCTTACAGTGAACACCTAGGTGGTCACTAACAGCTCTAGTTACATTGTAGTGGTGCTCACGAAGCCTTTCATTTAAACAACGGCCGGTCTGGCCGACCTACGATTTCCCACATGTCAAAGGAATGCGGTACATCGCATTCGCGATACGTGTGACAAACGGTGACTGGTGTTTCCTAGTGCAAGTGAAATCATGCTTGTTTACTCTGTTACATAATTTTGACGTAATAATGTGGCATAATTTTGAAGTAAGGTGCGTAGGCCACCTCTGTAAACTATGTGTGGTATGTTCAGAAGCGCAAAAAAAAGTCTAACATAATTTGCCTGGTCGTCAAATCGGGTGCCCACACTAAGTTTCTGGCACAGTTTAGATATCAAGGACAATGGGTATTTGAAACTGAATGCTCAACAGGGGACAATATATATAATTAAAGTAGGGCAGTGACCTCCAATACCAACATGATCCCGAATCCAATGAAGACAGGCTTTACGCAACCGAAGACTTAACCAGTGTTTATGCAATCGTAGACTATGAAAACGGACTTAGCCAAATGTGCAATCGGCGTTTATTTAGTGTCATAAAGCTATTATGCATTAGTGAGATGATGTTAGCGTCTCCCGAGCAGTTCTCGAGTCAGTAGATTAGACGTCTATCAAAGCAAACACGTTCGGATATAAAAATCTCCTCTTGCAATAAAACGAAGAGTTCCGCAGTCATACAGACGAGGTTAAGTCAACAGCCTAACATTTACGTTCAGAAATTTCTGAATCATTTGAGTGTTGGCACAAGTACGCTCCATTGATCGCATGCACATGTTTTCAGAATCTCTCTTCGTTATTTTTCTATGTTTCCAATCGGTCCCTGCCTTGTCATGGCTTTTTGCTCGTGTGTTCAACTATGTCATTCAGCCAGCGCCTAATGGTTTAGTCAAGATATATCAACTTTCGCTAGTCACGATTACCCCAATACAAAACAGTACTACAGGCATTACAGAACCTTTTGGACATGAAGAAATGTGAAGACCAAATAATTTCTCTTTTGAAACGACTTTACTCTGCTTTCTCAAGAAAAAAAAGTCCTCCTCGTGTGTGAGAACAGAGCGTGATTTCGGAATTTAGTACAACGGCCAACCTTCATAAGAATCTGCATGAATTTGATGCGTACGCTAACAGAATAATCAGAATGCTGTTTTTGTGGAGTACCCGTAGGAGATTCGGATTGGGCGATGCCCCCAAATGCATTCACAAAACAGTTCACATTGTCATTCTTGTTTGCGTGCTGATGACAAGTTTCTGAACAGCACCTTTAGGTGCCGATTTTTGGCGTAGATTTCCGGCAGCATACATTTCGTCCATTTCGGTCGTTTTTCGCATCACCTTGCCGGTATTAGTGCGCTTGTTTTGAATTTTCATACTGAATCAGGCAACATTTTTTAGACAGGGCGCTTAAGGTCCAGAGCTTTAGCCGGCACCAAGAAAATTTACCGCTTGTTTCTGCACTTGAGTTCGGCATCTTGCTAGAATCCTGCTGCAGTTGGTTGCCCTCTTCGACCGTAAACATCTCCTCCACCATCGAAAGCTTGTGTGTTTGATATGAGTAGCATGCGGGATGGTGAGAAATATTGTTGCGAGTGTGCAGATATTCTGCTTGTTGTAATTTAACACATAGTTGCCAGAAAGCTCTTTTGTAGACATTGTCGTGTTCCCAAGGCGTTTCAGGAAAGTTGAGATTGTAAATTATGGTGAAAAGTTGTTTGTTTTATCCAGACCACGCAACTTTACCGTTTTCTGTCGCTGACGTTAGCCATAGAAATGGCGACAGTAAAGAGGCTTTCTTATAGCCGGTGGACTCGCGATCAGTTATATTTATAATAGATTTTTTACTACCGTACGCTGCACCTATCCTACGTTGCAGAGTGCAGTTTATCTCCCAATATGCCTATTTACTCCAATGATCGGAATAAAAGGGAAAGACATTCGCAGCAAGCCCAACTAATTTCCTATTTCACGTGTTGGTTGATTCCCCTATAGTACATATCACGACTGATTGTCCCAACAAACCAGCCTTGAAACAAACATGCTTTACTGCTATCGCTGTCATTGCTTAAAAATCCTCTTTTAATAATTTCTAGGAGCTTGCTGGTGCATCCTGGTCACTATAGTACCTCACTATCCGCGTGCCTTCTACGGCTCTACAATAGCACCTCGTGGTATTCCACACGAAAGTTTATATGTTAACAGCAGTGCAAGCCTCTTCGGTTCAACAGTCTCTATTCCGCGGTCTTTCTATACCTCGCAACAATTTGCAATTCAAACCAAGAGCGCCGTCTGACAGCGCACGTGTTCTCAACAGCGCCACTTTGGGTCAGCGGAGCGGCTAATGCGCAAAGCAGACTGCTACGGTCGGCTGGGTGGTTCGTACTGAGCTCAATTCGCAGAAGTGGGTTGGGGGTGTGAGTGGTTGCGTGGTGGAGCTAGGATGGGGGGGGGGGGGGGGGGGTGCGCTATCGATTTGGCACACCACGGTATCACCCTTGCAGAACAATGCGCACTACCCAACGCAGATGCAGATTTTTCGCGCACACATTTCACCTTATTTTTTTTTATCGGGGCTCCTTTGTTTCGACGTGGAAATCTTTTGCCACGAATATAGACTCTCGTATATTCATTTCCTCCATGTTCGCTGTGACATTTGCAGTCATCAGAAAGTCATCAGAACCTCGTAAGTCCTCGGCTGGGGACGGCATGAGAAGAGAAAAGAAGTTGTTCTTTTCTCGCACAAAGCAAACAGGCTGGCATACATTCTCGAGAATTATTTGAACGGAATCTCGGGGGCGATGAGGCCTTGCGACACTCACATTCACGTCATTGACTGAAATTATTCCTGTCGAGACTAGTTACGCGAAATGTTATTTCTCATGGCTCATTCGTTTTTAAATATTACGAGGCTTCTTACTGACGCTTTGCGCCATATTAATGGCCAAGCAAGTCATATTTACCGCGTAATTATATTCAATGAATTATCTGTGCTTTCCGGGCGGTAATACTTGCTGTCCATTCTCGCGGCAACAGTGAAGTTTTCTTAAGCAATATTCTTTTTTTTTTCCCTCATGCTTGTGCTTGCTTGATTGCTTACTTGCATCTTTGAACCACAGCTTATGACGCTGGTATTGTCAGTAACTTATCTGTGCTCAAAATCCTTAACTGAGGCTCTTTCATGGGACAACCGAAACGTGCCGTTTAAGAAACAAATATTTGTAAAAAAAACGCAGGCCTTCTCTAGCCTTGAGTCATTTACTACGATGCGATGTTAATTTGAAGAAGCTGATATCGCTATCTTTGTTCCCGTCATTACTTCTGCAAAAAATTTTTTATTACTTTGGTGTTTCTGGAACGCCCTGATTCAGTCCCACGTCGATTCTTTCTTAGGTTGTGTACCAGCATGGTTTTAAACCCGCTTTCGGTTAAGGATTGCAACACATCCTTCAATGTTTGTAGTTACTACCTACTTACGCACGCACTTTGGACGCTCTCCTAATTTAAGTTTTATACTCGTAAATCTTCAAGTCCGCAAAGGACTACCTGTCATCTTGAGCAAAATGAGCGTGAAGTGATTTATGTGGTAGTTTTAGTATCTAATTATACCAATTTATATTATTTCACGCTCTATGAAATTTGCACCTCATATCTTCAACTATTTGAATCTGTTCATTCAAAATGTTGTTGTGCATTGCTTTTCTGTTCACCTATCAGGGCCACTTTGCAAAATTATCTTGACGTAACGTGGTGTAACGTGATGTACACCCGGCCACAAAATATTACGGACCATAAAATCTCGAGAAAAAAACTGAATATCTCCGCAGCATAACAGCGCAGCCTGGTATTTACATTTCGTGCCTCCACTAGAATATGCTAAGAATTGTCGTATACAGTTTTTTATTTCTTTCTATATTTATTTTCGTACTCTAAATCGCCCGAAGGCTTTACGGAGAGGAGGGGCAAGAACAAATGTAAGTATTAATTATGGTTTTGAAATTGTTGGAGTCATAGATGGAAGGGATTGAGGTAGGGAGGCGGTTCCAGTTTTCCCAGGTTATTGGTATAAGTGAGTCAGGGTAAATTTTTGTGCGACAAAGGGGCACACCAGCTTTCTCGGAATGATCAATGCGATATGATACGTACGATGGCCGATGGAGTAATTCTTTCCTGAGTATGTGATCGAAGTAAAATATTTTATTGAAGAGGCACAGTCGAGAACACTTTCGGCACAGAGCGAGTTTTACTGACTACTGCTACAGGCTGCTCGGGAATTCAACGTTTTTGACATTCCGTTGTCCGTAAACTCTTGTGGCCGGGTGTACGTTCTTTAGATACCCAGCTTCATAAGGCTGAGCTGCTTATCGACGTAAAAGTAGAGAGCCTTGTTGGTCGGACACACTGAACTATATCTCCGTTGTACGCATTGCGACACTTTAAGCAACATGGATTACCATATAGAAGGAATGCATGCGTTCCCTCTTCAACCTCTCTTCTTGGTGCCATAAGAAAAGCACTTCTGCATGTTTGAATTCCGGTCATGCGCATGAAATACTTTCCCTGGTATTTCAGTTTTGTGAGTTTGTTTCCTGCTGAATTCGTAAGCTGCGAGTTTGTGAGCCTAAACGCAACTGTAACTGTTCTGAGGAGCATCATTCCACCTGCTGCCATATAAGTTTTGTATTTATGCTTAGAGTTACCGTTATATTTGATTCATTTGTTTCCTTCTAGCAGAACTTGGGAAGTTTTGTGTCAATATCTCTATTCGTGTATGTGTATTTTGTTATTGCGGCTTTTCTGCGAGAAAGTTGACAGCCATAAAAGAAGTCGTGGGTAACTATTTGAAGCTTTTATTGACATTAAGTTTTGACGTCCCAATCAAGAAATAATTATAGATCTGGCTCGAAGTCCTAAATAAACGCATATGCTGTCACAGACTCCATAGTGTATCAAGTTCCAAGAGCATAACTAAGCAGAAGCCCTATCACCAAGACTACCATTGCATAACAATGGTGTATCGAGTTTCACGGGGACGTTCAGTTATTTAACTGGATGCCTAAATTCACTCAAGAAAAGTAAATAAAGTTTTACAAAATAAATGAAATTAATAGTGACCTATGTTGCAGCACGGTGGTGGCGTGGAGCAGAAGCAGAATACCTGGCCTCAAATCTGAAGGTCGTAAGCTCGAATCCTACTCCAGTCCACTACATTTTCAGGCATGGAGTGATGCCTGACACCAGCAAGAAATATATTGCCGAGAGTTAGTGGGGCTATACTAGTTCAGGTGCAACTAAACTAGGAAGGCCCACTAAGCTTCATCAGTCACTCTCTCACCAGAACAGGAATTGCCCTCCCTGGTGCAGTATTCCGCCACTACCTCCCTCATGACTCCGACAATTAACCCATGGCCCTCAGTCCCCAGTGGCTGCGGAGCAGCTGACCAAGGCGGCGGTCAGACCTGCTACGTGGCAGAGGGTGCTAAGAATCTCTGGGTTCGGACAGGCCGCCAATGAAAACTGAACCTGGCAACGTTCAACACGCGCACCCTCTCGAGTGAGGCTAGCTTAGCAGGCCTATTTGAAGAATTATCAGGCATATTGGCCTTAGTGAGGTTAGAAGAACTGGTGAGGCTTATGCAGTGCTGACTACCGGCCACGTCCTCTGCTACAGAGGTCTTCCAGATGAGCGAGAATCCGGGGTAGGATTCCTAGTCCATTACAGCATAGCGGGCAACATTGATGAATTATACAGCATTAATGAGAGAGTAGCAGTCGTCGTAATAAAGCTGAATAGGAGCTACAAAATGAAGGTAGTACAAGCCTACGCCCCAACCTCTAGTCACGATGATGAAGACATAGAACAGTTTTATGAGGGTGTTGAATTAGCAATGAGAAAGGCGCAAACTCCGTATACTGTGGTCATGGGCGACTTCAATGCAAAAGTGGGGAAAAAGCAGGTTGGTGAGCAAGCAATTGGCAACTACGGCATCGATTCTAGAAATGCAAGAGGAGAGATATTAGTAGAATTCGCGGAAAGGAATAGGCTCCGAATAATGAATACCTTCTTGAGGAAGCGCAGCAACAGGAAGTGGACCTGGAAAAGCCCTAATGGAAGAAAAAGAAATGAAATAGATTTCATACTCTCTGCCGATCCAACATAGTGCAGAATGTAGAAGTGTTAGGTAAGGTAAAGTGGAGTGACCATAGGTTAGTGAGGTCTAGGATTTCTCTCAATTTGAAGAGAGAAAGAGTGAAATTAGTCAAGAGGAAACAGGCCAACCTAGAGGCAGTAAGGGTAAAAGCAGACCAATTCAGGCTGGTGCTCGCCAACAAATCTGCAGCTTTAGAAAACGAAGATAAAGACTACATAGAGGTAATGAATGAAACCGTAACTAGGTTGACCTCAGAAGAATCAATTTAAGTGGGAGGTAAGGCTCCAAGGCAACCAATAGGTAAGCTCTCCCAAGAAACAAAGGACCTAATAAAGAAACGACAAAACATGAAAATGTCCAACTCCAGTGATCAGATAAAATTCGCTGAACTGTCAAAACTGATCAACAAGAATAAAGTAAGGGATATTCGAAATTATAACGTGGGAAAGATTGAGGAAGCCGTAAATTATGGACGCACCATTAAATCAGAAGAAAGCTTCGCATAGGACAAGGCAAGATGGATGCACTGAATGATAAACATGGTAATATCATCAGCAATTTCGATGACATAGTAAAAGCAGCGAAAGAATTCTATACTGACCTGTACAGTGCCCAAAGCAGCCAAGCTACTTTCATACGAAATAGTGATGAACCGGATGCAGAGGCTCCGTCTATAACTAGCGATGAAGTTAGAAGGGCCTTGAAAGATATGACCAGGGGAAAAGCTGCTGGAGAAGATGGAATAACAGTAGATTTAATCAAAGATGGAGGAGATATCATGCTTGAAAAGCTTGAGGCCCTTTATACGCAATGCCTCACAACTTCAAGTGCACCAGAGAGCTGGAGAACGCCAACATTATACTAATCCATAAGAAGGGAGACGTTAAAGAATTGAAGAATTATAGACCCATTAGCTTGCTTTCAGTATTGTATAAAATATTCACCAAGATAATTCCCAATAGAATCAGCGCAACACTTCAATTCAGTCAGCCAAGAGAACAGGCTGGCTTCAGGAAGGGATATTCTACGATGGGTCATATCCATGTCATCAATCAGGTAATCGAGAAATCTGCGGAGTACAATCAACCTCTCTATATGGCTTTCATAGGTTATGAAAAGGCATTTGATTCAGTAGAGATACCAGCAGTCATAGAGGCATTGCAAGGAGTACAGGAGGCATACGTGGAGTACAGGATGCATACGTGAATATCTTAGCAAACATCTACAAGGATTCCACAGCTACCTTGGTTTTCCACAAGAAAAGTAGACAGTTACCTATCAAGAAATGGGTCAGGCAAGGAGACACAATCTCGCCAATGCTATTCACTGCATGCTTAGAAGAAGTATTCAAGCTCTTAGACTGGGAAGGCTTAGGAGATAGGATCAACGGCGAATATCTCAGCAACCTTCGGTTTGCACCTGACATTGTCCTATTCAGGAACAATGGAGACGAATCACAGCAAATGATTCAGGACCTTAATCGAGAAAGTGTAAGAATTGGGTTGAAGATCAATATGCAGAAGACAAAGATAATGTTCAATAGCCTGGCAATGGAAACAAGGATTCAGGATCGCCAGTCAGCTTCTAGAGCCTGTAAAGAAGTACGTTTATCTACGTCAATTACTCACAGGGGACCCTGATGACGAGGAAGAAATTTACAGAAGAATAAAATTGGGTTGGAGTGCCTACGGTAGGCATTGCCAAATCCTGGCTGGGAGCTTACTACTGTCGTTGAAAAGAAAAGTGTGCAATCATTGCATTCTACCGGTGCTAACATATAGGGCAGAAACTTGGAGGTTAACAAAAAAACTGGAGAACAAGATAAGGACCGCACAAAGAGCGATGGAACCAAAAATATTAGGACTAACGTTAAGAGACAGGAAGAGGGCGATGTGGATCAGAGAACAAACGGGGATAGCCGATATTCTAGTTGACATTAGGCGGAGGAAATGGAGCTGGGCAGGCCATGTAATGCGTAGAATGGATAACCGGTGGATCATTAGGGTTACAGAATGGATACCAAGAGAAGGGAAGCGCAGTCGAGGTAGGCAGGAAACCAGATGGGATGATGAAGTTAGGAAATTTGCAGGCGTAAGTTGGAATACGCTAGCGCAAGACAGGGGTCAATGGAGATCACAGGTAGAGGCCTTCGTCCTGCAGTGGACATAAAATATAAGCTGGGGTTGTTGACGGTGATGATGATTATGATGATGATGCTGCAGCAAGCACGTTTAGAAGGATTGGGTGGGTCACTGTTTATCGCACACTGTCCTCATTGAGCACCGTGTTCGTGCAGCACAGACAAGTATTTTGCATATCTAGATTTTCGTGTTATACTGGGTCTTGCAGTGCGTCTTTGAGAATTCCACTTTTATTAATTCTTATTTGTCATAATAACATCTAGTAAATTGTAACGGACCTGCGAAACACGTGAACTTCCATGTAGAATTAGACATCAGCGGTGAATCGGTGCTGTAACGAGGCCCAGAACTCGTGGCTTTTTTTTTTTATTTAATGTGACCACCTTAGTTTTTTTTTTTTTTACATTTGCCATGCCGTGCTAGTGTTTCACAAATTCATAAACTCCGGCAACCTTTCTTCAACATTTTTATGTTATAACTTGCGTCTTTCAATATTGTGTTTTGATTGAACGCAAGCAAAAGGGGCCCGGAGAGACACTGTGTCATCGCTTCATTAAAACGGCTGGAACAATGTACGCTCCCTTCGAGCCTCTGTTACAGCGGTGACTTGGCTTCAGCTTCTTTTCAGCTCATATTTTACTAAAAATAAAAAAGACAGGTCAAGAATGTTTTGATTAATGGGTTCTGTGCAAAGAGCGACTGGCACGTGCCCTTATTACAAAAAGTAGTATTTATTTTGATCGGAAACAATTTCACGGTTGAAGCACACAAGAGCTCTCGCGTAAAAAATATTAAAGACCTTACTTAGTAATGAAGAAGCCAGTGTCTGCACAGCTTTTATTTCTTTGGGAGCGGCGGAAACGTACAACTATAAATTAAGGGGTGTTGTATCTTACAGGAGGCAGACCAATAGATGGGATTCTCCACAGATGCGTTTCAATGGAAACTTCCCTGAAATTCATGCAGAAGGAACAATAGATTAACCCGGTGAGCCCCTCTCGGGCAGCGAATAACTTTGGAGGGAAGTTGCTCGGCACACGCTGGAAGAGTACGTCGACGGAGGCTGGATCCGATGGCGCGAGTAAGATGGATGGAACGGGCTTTTGACAACGCTCCAGTGGCTGCGATGCATGGCTTCTGTCTTCACGTGCTTTCAAGTAAGTTCGTTCTATCGCGTTCCGCTCGTCGCCATTTTATTATGCGCCCTGCTCTCGTCCTGTCTTTGTGCATGTGAAGACAACCGACCCTGAAACCGTTGATAATTTCTGTCTTCGCCTTAACTTTTGTTGAGAGGCCTTGGAGCTTTCGAGCTTTCTACCTTTTTTTCAACTTCAGCTCAGTATTCAGTGTCCAGGAATGTTGTGAAAACAATAATGAAAAAAAATTTTCGAATGCAAGCAGTGGTCTTTGCACGGCACTATTACAAAGATATTGAGCCTCGTCCTGCTCTTTACCATTCGCGTACTCCGATGATAAAAATACCTTGAACTAGGTTCTCTGGAATTTCGCAACACAAAAAAAAAAGAAAAACGAAAGAAGAGACTGGAGGTGGCCATCAGTGTTAACTGCCTAAAAGTGTATTTTAAAGTTCGATACCCGTGTACGAAAATGGGTTGCAGAAAAAGCACGTACCTGGTTTGCTAGTGTCAGCTTTTGCGATGGGCCGTATCCATTCAGCTGATTTACTGCGACAGGAGTTAAGTGCTTGCAACTGACTTTGCCGGGTTCATCCGTTCATTTCATTACACTGACGATGACTTTCGTCCTCATCCGGGCACCCCCTCATCCGGAGCTTCGCTATCACCATAGAGCGAAGAAAAAGAAAACATTTGACCTCAACCACCTCCACGGGGATTCAAATTATTGTCACTGCACTGATATGCACTAATGAGGAGGGCACACAGACCAATGCGCTATGGTGGAACAGCATCACCAGAAAATCAGTGTAAACCACCTCCACAGAGACTCTGAGAATCATTGCGTTTGTGCATGTAGTTCAGAGGCCACAACAAGCCATACTCTAGCTGAAAAGGATTACGTTACGTGCATGTCAAATACGGTCTTGACAATATAGCGGTGTGTTCGCCTCTATTTTTTCGTCGCCATGCTAATGAAAAAAAAAAAATGTCGATGTCGTACATGACAACGATAATAATGACACTCAAACATGGCCCATACCAGTAATTGAGGATGCGCCAAGATTCAGATGATTGGTAGAAAACATCGCCGAAAGCATTGACAACGTCGCTACCAATAATGACGTCGAAACGACAACGCCACGGGAGTTTTAGATAGATCCCATTATTTACAGCCGCCCAGTGCTCTCAATATCATCATTGCAAACTTACAGATAAAAAAAAAACTATATCTCAAATATAGAAAATATCAATGCATCATTTCAATCGTGGAATGAGTTGCAATAGAATTCTTAGCGTTAAGTTTTGCATAATCACCAGCCAAGACCACTATGCCTACATAGACTTTCAGCACGGCTCACCGAGCCTGAAAAGCCTTTTGCCTACTGTAGATATGGGGAATATGGGAGTGCTAAAGTCTGTGCATATATTTCCAAAATCACAACATGATCCTAGTATGAAGAAGAATGCAAAATGCGTACCACAATAAAAACATGAAATCACAAATAAGTTATCTAATCAGTCTTTTTGCCTATTTTACCATTTAAATATCTTATTAAATATCTTAATAAATACCTTACTTTTGGAAGGCATTTATTTAATTATTCTTCCGCCGCATCTCTACTCCAACTCCCACCCCCCTTCCTAAAATAGGATCCGCCGCCTGGTTAACCTTGTTGCCGTTTTCCTTCTTTCTCTCTCTCTTTCTTCAGGTATTCACTACAAATGGAACCTGCTACTATACGACGTGAGCGTACTTCAATTCTTCGACACTCTTCTACAAGAGTAGTCGGCCTTCAAAAATCATCTACCTTATTCTAAACAAACGCGATGAATGGGCGTTACTGGCCAGAATAGTTTTTCTGCCGTTACCTCCAGCTTTTGTGTGGCTGACTGTTCATTCTTTCGATCGGCTTCTTTGTTGGCGGCGTCATTATTGTAGCGAGCTTTCTTAATAAAGTAGTTGGAAGCTACGTTAGCCTGTGATCATTTTCTGCTTCTTCTTGGTAGTATCCAGGCTATTCTCGAAACCAAATTATTCCTTGTACAAAAAGGGCAAATCATCAGGGATACAGTGCTGAGAGGACCAGCACTTTCCCAATTAGCAGCCGACTCCTTCTGCAGAGGCTTTTTTGTACTGCAGTCATGTTTCATACAAAATCTCGCTGGTATCTGCACTTGATTCGGCTCTACCGCTAAAATTAAGTTGTTTCTGCTACGTAAGACAAGTTATTGGTTCTCCTACACCGATAAAAACATTAGAAAATCGCGGCCAATAGAAAAGAAAAAGACGTATACATTTAGCACTGTCAACAATGTGAACTATGAGGTGTAGCTGACCCAAAATTCACCTAATTAGAAAAGAGATCCCAAAAAGAAAAAAAAACAAAGCCTGATGCGTGCGGATATAATTGTGATGATGCGACAGGCGCAAAACTTAACAGGTACTGACTTTGCTGAACATTTGTGTTATTGGCATAAAAGAAGGAAATGTTCTGTGGACGTAGGAAGGAGCTAGGGTAAGAAACTATAGAGCAAATGCTCCGAATTCAACTACAACGTGGAACCGAATACGACAAAAATAAGGGCTCAAAAAAAAGAAGGCTGGTGTAGGGTAATTCAGTTTGACTCAAACGTTTCCACACCGATGCCTTAAGGCAGCAGCACGGCAGTCCTCTTGCTCTTTCTACGACTTCGAGATTTCTGTCTCCACATAAGGTCGGTAGAAAGAGGCATTTTACATGCGTGCTTTCTGAGGGGAAGGCTAAGCAAATACATCTGGCGGAACCAACCGAATAAACAGCAATGCATGAACTGTTTTCCAGAAGCTCATTGTTTCGACTGAATACTTTGAATATAACGCTAAAGCTAATACGATAAGTCTTCTCCTCGGCCTGAGACAAGAAAAAATTAAGTGGTGCCACTAGAGAAAGCAAGTTTGCGCCAAAACGAGGAAAGAAGCATATAAATATGGTTTTTGAATGCAAAGGAGACAATTACTCTTCAGCAAATCACCGTACTGGATAAGCCAAGAGAGACGATAATAAAAAAAGCGGCAAGTTAAACAAAGAAACATACAAACATTTCCATTGTTTGGAAGTAGGAGACTAATTAGGACGACCAGTCGATTGCTTATTTTCCCCCTTTCATATTTTCCCGCCTTTCAAGGCTCATATTTCTTAGTAAGTTCTTTATCTTGGGTAGACACAACCTAATTAATGCCTCGTTGTTCGCGAGATGGGTTAAGCAATTGCTGCAGAATTTCACGGTACACTATTTCACTTATTGACATCAAATCTTAGCCTAAATCGAAGCCTTAGCGTGAGGAGTGGTTCCACATGTACGTTTAACAAACTTTACTAGTTTCGCTTTCCTCAACTTTCCTACCCTTTTCTCTTTCCCCAGTGCAGAGTAGCCAACCAAACAGTGGCTCGTGTTAACCTCTCTGCCTTTCATGTCTAATCGTTTCTCTCTCTTTCCTAGTTTTTGAAGTTTTGGTAGTAGTAGTAAACACTTTATTTAAGTCCTGAGAAGCTAGGCAGGGGGGCCTGCCAGCCGTTGGCTAGTCCCATGTCGGAACAGAGAGGCCGTGCCTCTCCGCTCGTTCACGGGCCCTCTGGACAGCCAGGAGTTGGACGTCTTGTCTGGGATCTGTGATGGCCTTCGTCCAGTCTTCTTCTTGGTTAAAATCCTGTAACACAGGGCACTGCCAGAGCATGTGATTTAATGAGCAAAATTCAGTGCCACAATCTGGGCAGATTGGTTCGATGTCGGGGTGAAGTTTGTTCAGAAAGCCCCTAGAGGAATAGGACCCCGTCTGGAGCATGCGGAGCGTGCTAGAGTGTGATCTGTTGAGCTTATGATGGGGGGAGGGAAAACTCTGCCTATCCCCTCTGTAATGTGATGTGATTTCGTGAAAAGTAACTAGAGGATCACTGTGGAAGAATTCTCCCAAACTCACCCGAGACACCATCCCGTCGCGGCATATGAAACCTCACGCACGGTCGTGGGCTATCTCATTGGGGTTCAGGTGACCCGGTATACGTCTGATCCCAGGTGTGCTGGGAACCAGACTATGTGATGAATAGTGTCTGAGGGGGGTCTGCCTTTGATAATCCTGGCTGCCTGTTTGGCTATCAATCCCGATGCTAACGCTCTAATTGCCGCTCGGGAGTCCGTGTAAATTGTAGTGCGTGTTGTATCAAGTAATGCGAGAGCTATAGCAGCCTGCTCCGCCACGTCGACCAATGAGGTTTTTAGCGAAGCTGCCGAGAGGAGATCTCCCCTGTCATTGACTATAGCTACAGAAAACTTGTCGGAGCTCGTGTGTCGCGCCGCGTCAACAAAGGTCTCCGTTCCGGATAAGTTTTGGTTGTTCAAGTAACACCAAATCCCTGTCAAAGCAGTCATTCGGGCATTCTGTCGTGTTGCAAGGGAATATTGAATTTAAATGGTAGCTCGAGGTCAATTTAGAAAAGTGGGTCACAAGAATACGAATCGGACATAGCATGATTCATTGCGTGAACTTCACATGCGAAACTTCACAGGGCCTTAAGTATCTAGCGACGGCACATGGCCAGACCCAGTCCAATATGAGGGTATCGCTGTTTCGATCAGGTGCACGTCCCGGAATTTTTTCAATCCTACGTATTCCCACTCAAAATGATGCATGCTTGGACGCTCAGCTGCAGCACATATGTAATATAAATGAGCGACTGTGTGAAACACACACGAGCGCGTTTCGTAAGACCCTACTTTGGTGTACGGTGCACGTACAGGAGGGATGCATTACATTTTTTTCCATGGTCAGCTGTAATCTTCCACTGACTTTCTCTGTCTCCCTTTTCCATTCGCACAAATTAACGGTGGCAGACATGCTCCTTCTTTATGCGTAATAACCTCCTCTCTATCTCTTTCTCCACTTTCGGTGGTGATTATTGGCGGTCAGGTCATTGCTTTACCGTCGGCCCTTCAGTAATGTGAAGATTCCGCGTGAGGCAGCACCTTTATAAGTCGTCCGTCATCGCGTGTTGCGCTCTGGTTTTAACTGCAAGGATGGGTACTCGCCACTATAGCCCATTGCGTAGAGGGCCATAGCCATCAGGGTGTCGCCGCCAGGAGGTTTTTTTCCATTGCGGTTTCCGAATTAACATCCATCTTCTTCGGGGCCTTGCTAAGTAATGACTAGAGGTGAGCTTGTGGTTTGGGAGCGGTCACTGAGTCTTGCGTCCGATGCTGAACCCGCTCGTTGTCGGGGTTTCCAGCATCGCCTGACACACTTGGTGACCATTTTATGGCTTCTTTCTCTTATCGTGTGGCTGTAGGCTATCTTTATGTGGTGGGCCGTCGTCTTGGGAGTCCCTTCAGGTCCTGCTATGTCCTGGTGCTTCCCGAATAAAGATTGTTGTAAGTCCCAGCAGGCATGTGGCCGCTGTCGGTGATCATCCGTGTTATATTTTGCAAATGTAGTCATCAAAGAATATAGGAAACATGACTAGATAGCGTTAACGGCATTAGAATCGGTCTTTCTCTAGTCAGTCATGAAGAAAGAGAGAAAAGTAAAGGCAGCGAAGTTAACCAGTTGCACTTGGTTTGCTATTCTACACGTATGTAGAGGGAAAGAGTAAAAAAGGGAAAAAAGAAATAAAGGTTTCGCTACTCTTACAGTAGTGACCAAGCAGAAAATTTTCTTTGTACAATATAAGAGACGGCGAGGATGCGATAACAGTTGCATTTATCATAAGAGTGTTTGCGCAAGAGAATGACAAGGTCGTTTTTCTTAGCTGGATAGTGAAAATAAGAATATGCCAAAAACACAAGCAAGAACTAACAGAATTAGGAATGCAGTCACGAAATGGAGCGAGAGTCTAAACAGTAACACAACACTGACGTATATGTATCACCAGGGATGGCAGGATGTGATAAACTAGAAGTGGCTCTCCTGTGCACCGACGAACAAAAACACTGCAAGGTGACACAAGCGACATTTAGTGCAACTAGCCGGATAGCTCAGCGGAAAACTGAAACGGCATAACAGCGACTCATTCAATTTCCTGCTGCCACTAAACATACCTGGCTTCATAGCATGCTCTGCTAAAGCTATTTATTTTCTTTCTGCTGTCTCCCCAGTTTTGCGCATTCAATGTTTCTTGGTTTAGTTCATTCTGACCTCAAAAGATTTATTGTTACGTCTGTTTTGCTAGACTTTCTGATGGAATTTCTTGACGTGTGGTTCCTTGTAGACCTCATATTCACGTGTTCTGTTATTGTGCCACATGGGATGACATTTGCAGTTCTGTCACTTGCGCACCTTATATATCGCTACACTAGCATGTGTCACGGCGACGAAACGTTCAGCGTAATGTGAACGAAATGTAGCACTCTTTCCATGCGCTCTCTTACCTGTGCCTTGAGTTTCGTCACAAGTTACGAACTTATTATGGTCCTAGTTTATTGTTTATCTTTGCACATCCCTTTGTGCTGGTTATGTTGCGGCAACACAGTACGCGACGTGTAAATAACAAATTAACATTTACTTCCCCTTTAGCCCTTTAGCCTTTGTCAAAACTTACGTTCGCTCATTAGTTCATCCGCTGCGAGAATCGCGCAGGGAGCCTGCTTTTCTAACACCTGTTATTATATATCTCTTGTTTATTTTCTCTTGTGTATTTCAGCATAGGTACATGAGGAGGTTCTGGAGTTACAATACTCTCAGGGGGACCTCCGACGATAAACAAACGCTTGTGACATAATTTTATCGGCGCGCACTGAGGAACGTATTTATAATGCTTTTGAACTTCCACCTAGAGCTCTTGGGCGTAAACACGTGTCACTACCTTTTTCTTTACGATTACATCGTGCAGTAATTTCCCGCCACGGCAAACAGTGTCCGCAAGAAGAGACGATGTGTGTTCGCCACATTTGAAGGCTGCTGCATGCATTTAAAGTTAAACGTAAATGCCTAAGGCTGCGGAACCGGCATTTTGGTGCCGAATGTTTGCCCAACCTTTCCATGTCTTCCTTCCGCATTCTTTGCGCTGAGCAAGACAAGCAAGTAATTCAAGAACCAGGAGCTGCTTGTTTGAGACGGCAATATGTGAGACCTCTTTTCTGTGTCGGCTTCAATGCTGTTCTGGTTTTCTGATGTTGGCTCCGCCTATGGTGTCTAATTAATAATCGCACCTTGAAACAAATACCCAAAGGCAATGTCAGTGTTTGTCATTATTCGATGCGCAGGCATCCTCTCTTTCTGCAGCACGAATCACTTGACATCTGTTGATATAGTGCGCTCATTGCTTTTGATATAGCTATTTTTTTTCATTAAACCTCACTTTTATCTGTCGTTAGAACTTGTAGTTTAAACGGTATGCTGACAGCGCTCTATTACGTCCCATTTGCGACGATATTTGGTATACGATGATTCCTTCTTTCTTTTCGCATTCCTGTATTTGGAATGTGGTTCCATCAAGTTCACTTTTACTTTTTCTACAAAGGCAGCACCTGTGTGGCGACTTACACGCTGTATTATTTCCGTAATGCGGAACACTAATTAACAGCTAAGTTTATCATTCCACAGGTCCAGCTGAATCTTAGTGACGACTACTTAATATAGAATTGCAACTTCTTTTCATTATGATGCCTCACATACCATAACGCGAAGCTTTTATTGCGATAGCAATTATATGGACACTTCAACCGGATTTCTGCCGTCGCCGTCGTCGTCGCCGTGAGGTTCCGTATAGATAAAATCTTCGCCGCGCGCCGTATGCCCCAGCGGAAGCGTGCGGGGACGCGTGCTATCACGGAGAGCGAACGCACTCAATCTCCCACGCGCAAGCAAGGAAGCGGAAAGCCAGCGCCGGAGGGAGCAGGGGGGGGGGGGGGGCACTTCTCTGCCAACAACCGCGTTCGTCGCTCGTCCGCACAGTCTCTTATCTCTCCCACGCGCAAGCAAGGAAGCGAGAAGCCAGCGCCAGAGGGAGCGGGGGAGGGGGGGGGGGGCACGGGCGCACTTCTACGCTGCCAACAACCGCGCTCGTCGTTCGTTCGACCGCACCGTCTCTTATCTCCACACGGCTCTGACCTTTATGCGCCGTGCATTCGCCGCTCAGTTTCCGTTGAAGCGATAGACCGCACGTACCTTCGCCCGCTGCGCGGCGTATGCGATCGCTGCCAGCGTTTTCACAGTCGTTGGCTGCAGTCATTCAGTGTGATCTATTCATGTTTGTTTGTGCGCGCTCACACCACGCTTGTTCATTCAGTTAGTAATAGTCGGGCCACATTTTCCAACGCACGCTACACATGCAATGCTGCCCAGATCGGCAGTGCAGCACTACAGGTGTGTCCCTTCGCACGCGCTGCCCACGGTAAGCGCTTCTCATCAACACCACCGTTTCACACGCGCCTTCTCGTGGTCATCGAGTCTCTCTTCATGTCGGTCTACTTACGCCGCAGCACACCTGCTTACTTAATCAGCTCATGTTTACTACAATTCATATTGCTACCAAGGCCGCTCACCTTACTTCGTATGACATTGCTGTGTTGCTATCGCATTCATTGCTTCGCCCTTAGGGCGAAACTGTGACATTTTTTCGTTAGTATTTTATCTGGTTGTGCTCAAAATCTTAGTCGGCACGCTATCGTGGTAACTTCGCAGAATATATTCGGTGTAATGTAACGAAGCTTTCAGTGATATTTTGCAAAAAAGAACAGTAGGAATATATCATAAAAGTCGACACAACGCCACCGCAAGCTTGATTTGGGACAAATTTTTGTCAGAACATGATGGTTTGTAAGCAACATACATTTTAGTGTACCTCCTTCGGTGAACGCGTGAACCTCAATATTGCGCGCGCACATTTTACTTTTAGACAGAGTTAATCCTCTGCTTCGAAATAAAGGCTAAAGTTTCGCTCCAAAACTCTCAGGGAACAGCATCCTTTCGGGGATTTATTGAGCCGGTGGACAGGATGGGCATGACTCCACTGAGACATCGCGTTATATAGACATCACATCTAAGAAAAATTGAAAGTATTGCCCAATGCCAACAATCGAAAAAGTTTGTTAACGTTGTGTTTTATTCTTCTTTTCTCGTTACCTGTTTCTCTAGACAGTATTCTTTTTTAAAACTCGGTACCTTTCTTTTTATCAGGTTTCTAACGTGCCGAACGCATGAGACTGCAGCTGAACAGATGTTGTTGACCTCCGCAGAGTGCGTTGCTTCTGTACTTTTTTTAGAAATCACTGTGTCAATAATTTTGTCAGTATCTAAAAAATTAACAAAGGCTTCTCATTTTTATTTATTTGGATCTTTTCGGCTTGGGATTACGGATGTTTACGCAACCAATGCGTCGTTTTTTTTTTTTTTTTTGCTTACTAAAGCAAGCGCACATTTTCTTATTCTTAGAAACATCTGCTGTATTTTAAGCGTATACCTTTTCATTTCGGTATTGTCTTGTGTACTCGGTTAACTTTATGGTTTGACGTGTTTGCCAAGGGTATGGCTCTTTATGCGTGTCCCGTGTTTAATGTTTAAATGCACTACGTGCTATCCTGCGGCCAAACTGTTCGTTCCCGCTTGCTGCAGCATGATCAAGTGGCATTGCCGACAAGATAGCTATGGATTTAGTTTACGACAAACATCGCGTTTATATTTTTAGGCAGTTTCGGGTGAAATGTATCTTTGTGCTTGAATACTATGCAAATAGTTTCGTGCACAAGCCTTGGAACTTCTACGCCCCGGGTATAAAACGATCAAGCCCACAATTTTTTGCGTACTTATATGAGCATAGATATTTCTACGCGGCAGTTCACAAACCTTTCTGGGAATAAAAATGCTGAGATTTGCTGTTAGCACGGTACTTAGAAGCACTACACCTTTCAATCAAGGCAAAGACGTGACTGCTGCTACTTTGCACATAATTTACATATAGCGTTTGTCGATGACCTTTTATTGCATGTCTATAGTACTTTATAACCTTGATTTACACACAAGGAACTTGACAAATACCTTTATTAAGGAACATGAGATATCTTTCCTCTGAAATGATGTACGCGCTCAGCCAGAGTGCCTTCTAGTGGGCGATGAATAATACATGGCTGCTGCTCTGGCCTGCCTTTTGCAAAGACGCTTGAAAAAAAGCCAGCAAGAAATTGAAATTCGGCTTGTTGACTTTTAAAAAGAACATTTTTGGTTCGCGTTCAGCTAGTTGTATTTATAGCTGCGGCGCGCTTTTTCTTAGCCTTGCGAATGGGGAGGATCATGATGGGAGATGTCAAGCGATTTTCTAGTTTGCACGTCGCTATTAAACATGAACATTTGAGAATACTTTCAGCATCAGTGCTCTACTCTGTGAATGGGTAGTTCAGGTTTAGCAAGTGTCTTGCTAAAAGGTGCGAGTTCGCCGAGTCCTCTGATCACGAAGCACTGTCATCGTATTCATGGTTCCGAAGGAACGTACTGCATGTACGCGCCTCCCCACATATCTACGCCTTTCCACACATATGTTCCTATCTGTATCCCTTCACTCATGGCATTGCCTCGATGCAATTATGAAATGTGTTCGGTTCCACACCACGATTTTTCTACCACGTTTGTATCATCATTTCGTCCATATTGATTGTTCTGGCACCATTATTGTACCATGGTACGGGTAAGACGCGAATGAGCCCCATTAGGGCACGGCCCAAGTGCATTCTTAAGCTACAACTGAGTAATGAAATCTCACCCGAAACAATGTTTTATGGTTGAAGTAAACAGAATAGACGGCACACAGCGTGGTAGTAGCAATAATGTGCTTATTCTGTAGCACTACATGCCGTATTGCATTTTGTTATGTACGAGTCGGCTTGCTTCGCTAAGGGCCTAGCCACTCAATCGTTCAAGCCGCTGGGTATTGTAAGCAAATATGTAATGCCAGAGCTGAAGTTTAGTACGGATTCATTTATTTTCTTTTTATACCAGCTGATGACTTAAGAATGTACACAAAGGGTCGGGCAAATGCTAGACATAAGCTCTCATTGGCTCTCCTGGGCTGTGTCTCGTGAAATATCGCAAAAGTGAGACTACTGTCGAAAGTGATCGTCCCGGAATACGGCTCCAGGAGTGCCTGCCGATCCGACGTGTCCTATATGAACGAATGCTTGCGCTACGTGAGAAATCAGCAAACGTGGATAGCCGTGCCTCAGAAAAAGCATGCTCGAGCCCAAAGGCCTTTTAAAAAAATATGTTCGCCCCCTGCCTTCACATGCGATATCACCGCTTAGAGCACTCATTCCTTCTGGTGAATAACAAGTGTTGATCATGTGCTTTCAACGCGCCTCCACCTGTTGAGCGCTTGTCCTGCAGACACCGGCTGTGTGCATTATAATCATATTTTAGGTGCTGGTGTCCCGTCCCGTCTGAGTACACTGCCATTGGAAGCTGCTCTGAATACCGCTTCATTGCACGCAGTTGTAGTTAGTTAAAGGGCAGGCAACGTCGTTCCACAATGGTGGATTTTATACACACCAGGGGGTTCAAACCTGGTTTAGTGAATGATATAGTTAACTGGTGTTCGAAGAAGTGCTGCTTCTGAATTACAGCAGGACTCAGAGCTGAGGTTTCCATTCGTGCTTCCGAGCCAATGGAGAGCTGAAAAAGAAAAATGCGTAATTTTTTTTACTCCATTTGCTGAGTTTGTAATTCACTGGCACAGTATCCTCCCAAAGCACGCGGTCATCGAGCTAATCGACCGGCTGGCGGTGCGTCAGCAAATAAAGTTTGTGCGTTCGACAGTGGCTTTGGAGCAAGAACTGTGAGCATTCGTTTAATTATATGCTGTAGAAAAGGTGAGCACGTGTCATCATCATCATCATCATCAGCCTATATTTTATGTCCACTGCAGGACGAAGGCCTCTCCCTGCGATCTCCAATTACCCCTGTCTTGCGCTAGCGTATTCCAACTTGCACCTGCAAATTTCCTAACTTCATCATCCCATCTGGTTTTCTGCCGACCTCGACTGCGCTTCCTATCTCTTGGTATCCATTCTGTAACCATAATGGTCCACCGGTTATGCATCCTACGCATTACATGGCCTGCCCAGCTCCATTTCTTCCGCTTGATGTCAACTAGAATATCGGCTTTCCCCGTTTGTTCTCTGATCCACACCACTCTCTTCCTGTCTCTTAACGTTAGTCCTACGATTTTTCGTTCCATCGCTCTTTGTGCAGTCCTTAACTTGTTGTTGAGCTTCTTTGTTACTGCACATGTACTTAACGTGAAATGACGCTTCGTAAATGAACGTATTAAATGCTAACGAATTGAAAATCATCTGCCTGCCATCGCATAGCTTAGCGGTTATGACGTTCCAGTGCTGAAATAGAGGAGACGTGTTTGGTAGCTGCCGCGGCAGCCGCATTTCGATGGGAAGGAATGTAAGAGCACTCGTGTGCTTAGATTTAGGAGCGCGTTGAAGAACCCCCAATGATCAAAATTAACACGGGAGTTGCTCACTATGGCGTGCCTCACCACGAAATTGTGGATTTGGCACATAAAACCTCAGCAGTTCATTCATTAAAATTCTCTTTATCGTCTTCTCACTCCAAAATACACCTGATTTATCTAGGTGCAATCCCTAATAATAATGGATAGTGTGCGGAGAACATTCACTACAGATTAGAGAGAGAGAGAGAGAGAGGAAGTCTTGCGAAAATCACTACATGATCTGTATAAGCACTATATGATTTACGAGATAGGAATAAAGGGAGACAATAATTCACGTTGGAAGCTCAGAAAACGATGTGGCCGACAGATCAGCTAGAGCAGCACACACATTAAGTATCGAAATCCCGTGGCATTTCCTCTATCAGATGCCAAGAGTGTTCTTTGTACTCTGCGGCACAAACTTTGCAAATGCATGCGATTCGACGAACATGCAACGTTTTAACGCCTATAGAGTCGACCCATTCCTGCGGTTTTCATCGAACCAAAATGCTGACCGCACGTTCAACACGCTCCTTCATCGTCTACGCTTAGACGTAGTCTGCACGCCTCACTTCTTGTGCCGCATCAAAACACCAACGTCTCCATATTGTAGTTACTTTTGTAACTCCGACGCTTCAGTGGAGCACATCATCATAGAATGCTCTCAATGTGACAAACAGTGGGCTCACCTGCGTGGCTGCTTGAAAACCGTGCAGACGTCCTCTTTCAGTGTGCAAAGTTTTTGGACCATGATCATGCTCTCATGAACAGAGGCGTGCTATATATAAGTGCCCTTCGCGAATCTTTAGTGGAAACTAATGCCATGGACTATCTATATCTTATAAGTGACATTACTGTTTTGTCTTCTGCATTGAGCTTCTTTTTTAAGCGGCTGATCTCGTGCGCGAGCTCACCGTGTCCTTCCTCCCCCCCCCCCCTCCTCTCTCTATCTCATCTTTCTATTCCCTCTTTCCCGTCCCCCAGAGTAGGGTAGCCAACCAGACGCATTTCTGGTTAACATCCCTGCCTTCTCTCCTCCCTCCTCCTCCCTGATCTCGTGGTGGTGTTGCTCAGACTTGTATTGACCCCTTTCACAACTGTGCAATGAGTGACCATCCTACAGTTACTGGACTGTGTTTTTGGTTCTCGTGCCCGCCGATCATACAATTTTTGCATTGTTTGTGTTCGCGTGCGTATCGTGCACTTGATATTTTTTCTTTAGTTTCATTTTTTATTGTTGGCTGGGTAACGAACTTGGAATTTCGGAATGGTGGCTCGGACTTAGCCTACCTTCCCATGTTTCAACACATAAATAATACTACTAATGAAGAATAAACCAATCCTTGAAAAAACACATCTTTTAGAATATGTTTGGCCACTGTAACCACTCCCCTTTAGAGGGCTTTTGCGTTTTAGAGTATATTGAACAACAATAACATTGTGTATTTTACTGCATGCACGATCCGCAGCCTTTGAGCTGCATTTGAGTCGTTTTTTTTTTTCCAATCTCTAAATTTACAATCTCTTGTTGTTTATATCTCTAAGGAAAAAAAGAGATAACGAGGCTTTTTTTCTTCCAACTTTTAAACATTTTAATGAAGAAGAAATTTTGTGCCTTTATTATTTATGTGTTGAGTGTGGCTCGTTTCATGCAGGGAACACAAAACGTAGGAGCAACAAGGTGTTCAGCGAGACAGTAATACAAAAAAAAAAGGGGCAGCTTCACTTTAGTGGTGCTAAGACTGGGCAAACAGCGAAGCTTGCAACCCCACCTAGCTTTATGTTGGTTCGGCCCAGTTTTTGCGCGGTTATGCTTCGAGACTCGGCCACGTTTTGCGCAAGATCACCCCGGAATCATCGGACAGCCCAAGGAGCAACGAACACTCGGTCATTAAAGTATCTGGGCCCTTCTGGACGCTTAAACGCTTTTGCTCGGTTTCGCGGGCTGGTAACTCCGGATCTTCGAATCGTCTACATTTCGCCGCCGCTTCGGCGGCACGATACTCGGGATCGGACCGAATTCGTCTCACTCGCTCTCGAGTAGCGGCATGGTGGCTTTCGTGCCACGCTTCCTCTTCTCCGGGAGTGACGCTCTTCTTCGGCCACCCCATCTTCGCGGCGATGTGCTTGGCGCCCAGACGGCGGCGCTTTCGTGTCGCCGTGCGGCGACGCGGAACTATGTATCCCTTGGGTCAGCGCAGTGACGTCACGGCTTAGCTTCACCTCTGCGCAGTCGCGGCAACCACTCCGCACGGCACGGTGACGTCATGGCTTGGCAAAGCGAAGGCGAAGCGATGCGGCGCGCGCGATGACGTCACGGCTCATGCAGCTGTGGCGAGGCTCGGCGCGGCCGGCGCAGCTGGGGCGAAGCGTTGCTAGGCGACGCATGGTGACGTCATCGCCAGGCAGAGGTTTTGCGTCGTACGCTCGAAGGGCCATCCTCGAGCTTAAACAGCTTCGCTAAATCACAGGGGTATATGCCATTGCGCTTGGGCCCTTTCTGCACTACCACCAGGATCGGCCCACATTTCGGCGTTACATCTGACGTCAAACAACCAGGTTAAACAGCTTCGCTGTTAATAGGCTCATCAGTTGTTTCTCTCGAGCTCAACCTTAGGAACAGCATAACTGGAAATACGCGATAACGGCGAACATATTAGGAGTTAAAGGTATTCCGAATGTAGTGAAATGCTTTATTAAAGCTCACCTGTAAAATAAATACTTCTTCACCCTGTTAGGCCGGGCTGCGCATCAGTAAAATATATGATCACGCGTACAGTAGTTTCTGCACAATAATAATAATAATAATAATAATAATAATAATAATAATAATAATAATAATAATAATAATAATAATAATAATAATAATAATAATAATAATAATAATAATAATAATAATAATAATAATAATAATAATAATAATAATAATAATAAAGGGCATGTGGAAAGAAAAAGTGGTGTTGGGTGCAAAGCACTTGATGATACTCGTTTCGTGGACGCTACCAGCCAAAGTGCATTCCGTAATACTGGTCTAGAAATAGACGCCTGCGCGAGTCGTGTACTGCGAGGAAATAACGCCCATGGAGCGCGAAAAATTTGTCACGCCGTATCAAGAACGGCCAAAGCAACCGCCACTCTAATTTCACGCCTCGATAAACGTCGAGAGCTGAAGCTTCGTTGACTTGCCGCTGGCGTCTGACGGTCGCAGCAGCATAATTTTGCTACGCTGTTGACAGAGCTCGCTACATCGGGTCGCGACAAGCCTTGAGGGCGATTTTTCTGCTGCGATCACTAGCTCTGCTCGTCGCGTCGAGTTTTCCTTGCGCCTCATGAGAGACCGTGGTGCTGATTTGATTGGTGCGGCTGAACGGAAAATGAGATCAGCACGATCTGTATTTAGTTTGCAGTTTGTCTGTACCACGCCGCAGTGTTTTATTTTTTGGTCCTATGTTTTTTTTTCTCGTTTTGGCTACTGTGATTCTTTTTTGTTGCTACTCAAACACTTTTTGGCAATCATATTTAAAGGTTTTAGCGGCAGTTTGAGGTAAGTCAGTGTGTAGTGTTGTAGAAGAATACTGAGAATGGAAAAAAAGGTCAACCAAATAAAAAATAGCCGGAATTCAGCTGCGCGAGTCGTCTTCACTGATGTTCATTGGGAACGACACGTCCACTAATCCAAGCTTGACAGCAGCCTTGAAAAAAAGCAAAAAAAAAGAATTACGGTTGTATGGGCACCACTTCACGATTATTTTATGTCTATATGCCGACAGAAATGACGTTTATGTACGTGCGTCATGCAGTGTAGAGTTCTCTCGGTTAATGAAGAGAGAGAGAGAGAGATGTGGAGAAAGAGAGAAGTGATCAGGTAAAGGTAGGAAGGTTAGTCAAGCTGTGCTTGTTTCCTAGCCTATACTGGAGAAAGAGACCTTAAAGAAGCTTAAGAACGTGTAACCATGCCCATAAATTTTTTTCATGCGACAAACCAAATGTCTTAAAATAACGCGACGCAGCCACATTGTGTGCAGTGGATTGATAAATAGAACGTGAATTAAATATTTCAGTGTTCCATTCGCGCACCTTTGGGCAATGCTTGGTCTTGTGGAATATACGTCTTGTTAAAAAAATGATTATGAAACCATGCCAATTGTAGCAGACGCGAATTGCACCACAATCCCTACCCCGCGAATGCACCTGTGACTTCCGACCGCCTGTAAATAGGTATAGGCAATAACATACACGGCTCGTTGCATACCAAAAATAATTATTAATGGTACATTTGCATTTGTCGGTGTCATTAAGCTACAGGCGTCCTCATAGGATACAGCCAATATGATTTGAGCACAGTATATATCCTCTCAACGTCATTAGAACCAGTCGCGTCAGTTTCACCTATTGCATGACGATAGCCTTAGTGCACGTAGGTTACCGTTGTTTAGCAGCCACATACGTCATGGATGTTTTCAATTGCTACAGTAACCTTTTCTATTTCGATTTCGTTCTTATATATCTCCCATCTTTAATCGCCTCTGCCCTTAAAGCTGCGCAATGCATTCATTCTAAATGTGCTCTGTGCCGCGTCCCGCCTTGGATATCTCTGTGGGAGGCGCCATTTAATTAGGACCAATTGCCGTACACTCCAACCATGCGTTCTGCATTCTTAGTGCCTTTCATTCTGAGACGATTTCACCGACTGAATGGTCCCCATTCTGGGGACGACGGTTGCTAATGGTTCTGTGGGCGGTAGTCAGCGAGACAATCTCCGTTCTATTCTTCCATAGTGGGCCATGGGAGGAACATGCAGTGGCTTCCGGAACACTAATGACTTTGCGTTGACGTACGCAGCTAGTGTTTGTTGCAGAGAGGGCCCCTCCTTTATGCAATACAACTATATATTTTGTCGACTATCAATCAAGACACGCCCGCTCGTCGCTTTATCGCAGTGCTGCGAATGTGTGGAGCATCGGACGCATTTAAAGTTTGCAGCATTGGTCATCTGCGATGTCTCCACGAACTCGCAGTTAAGTCACCCGAGTTTTTACGTGTAGAAAACAAATATTCATGTTCGCAAACATCAGGTTGTACGTGAAAGTGAGCTTCCCACGAGCTTGCGACAAGGCAGGTGTGCACTTAAAATATGTATTGACCTTCTGTCAAAGTATCCAGGAGACAGGTATAATTTATGCATGAAATTGAAGTTATTATGTTGATCGACAACCATCGTGACAATACACGATTCGGAACTTACTAAGATAACACTCCCAAGGCTACATCTACTACACAACTTATCTCAAAAGGTGAATGAGAAACCAGTGCAGTGCTAGCCCAATTTGTAACAGCATTGCAAACGTTATCCGAAGACGTGGGTTTGAACCCTATGTGCGACAGGCTGTTTTCTTCCACTTTCATTACACTTTACTTTATCCTTTCTACATTTCCATTAGGACTATTTATTTAACCTACGCCTTGTTTGCTTTTGTTTTCCTTTCGGCTTTATATGACTGTGAGTAACTAACATTGGGCCACTATATATAAATACGAGGGCGGTTCCGGTGTGCCAATTTAGGAACATAACGACAAGTCATAAAATCTGGACGAGATGATGGGATAGAAACGGCGGCTTTGTTTCAAGGGTATTTCTCTTAAGATCTGAGCTGGTGGCTTCTATCCTTCGAGTGCTCTTGTCTTCATTTGTTTGGAGTGAACGTGTTTTGTCTCGAATTTGATTAGTACTTTGCTGCCTTTTTTTTCGCCCCGAGGTCTGTGGGAAAGGTTTTCGAGCATACACACCAATTCAGCATCGTATGCAGCTGAGTTATGTTATTGCGTTTGCCATATTCAAATACAAAAAACACGAAGAATTCATGGTGGAACTCACAACGTAAAAATTTTCCTGTGCTATGTGTTACCAAAAAAGAAAAAGCTCGCCGTACGGCCAAGCCACCACTAATATTATTTTAGGATAAGCTTGATGATGTCTTTTACCATGAAGTTTTAGCGAAACCATAACTGTTTCCTTTAACTCCCTCAGCAGTTTGGCCATTATGGATGCCTTTTTTACTGTTTCATTTTTTATTAGTTATTACAGTAAGCACGAGTTAAGTCGTATACGCTCGGTTTGAGCGGTGAATTAAATTTTATGCTTATAGTGTCAAATGACCCATTGAGCAAATTGCAGCTCCACTAACGTGAAACCTGGGGAGGTGCGAAGCATGCAGTTATGCACCGTTAATGGGCTCATACTGCCTTCAAGGGGTCCTGAACCACCCCTCGGGCTTGGTTAAATAACATAGTCCCCGCATAGCATACGCTGCTGCAAACATCTCAGACAAGTTTCGCTGTCCTACGCGGTGCGTGGAGCTCGTAAGCGGAGTGCGAAATCACCTTTCTCTCAAGCGCCCTCGTTTCAACAGAACCATGATCCCCACTCTCTTATGCGTGCTTTATTGCGCAATAAAGCACATTCCAATACGCGGCTACTATTCGTCGCTGCTGCCGGTTACACCGCGGCCGCCGCGGGGTGCCGCCACGAGTCCACTGGCTGCGGCTCTCTGAGGACAACCGCGTTTCGATAACGTTTAGCGCGGCGTTGGCAAAAAAAAAATCGGAAATTTGAACTGCGCGCCACGGTGACGTTTTGAAGGCGGATCGTTGTGGCCGCCGTAGCCTTCGCAGCGCAAAGCATTGAAAAAGGAAGGGGGTGCACAGCTTATGCTGTGTTTGATTGCGAATAACTCCGCTTCTGCTAAACGCATTGAAGTACTTTTTGCGGCACCGTATTTCTGAAAGAGCCTATGTTCACCTCAAATGTCTTTCTCCACTTCGATAAAGAGTGGTTCAGGGACCCTTTAAGCAATGGATCATAACCCCGTAAACGCGGCCTCCCCTTTACCACGACAGAAGAGAAGTGAAATTCTACGCTGGAATGATGATCGGCAAAGCAGCCCGCTGTGGAAGACGTCGACGATAACGAACGCGGGAGCGCTCGGCACGAGCGCGTGCCGAGCGCGAGCACGAGCCGCTTGCTTACCGTGACTACTACGGCGACGACGACGACAGGAGACGCGGATAGCCCGGGCGCTTAAGGCGCTTCGCACCTAAAAGGCAACAAATGTGAGAATTGGTGAGTGGCGGGATATTGGTACACTGAAATGAGCGCATACTAGTTCTGCATCATCAACTTGCCACACTCAATAATGGTTGAGAAGTGTTTGCACTTCGTTGTAAGCTGTGTCAGAACCGATACAACATTTCTCCTGTTTATGAGGAACAAAAGGACAACTTTTTCTACCCTTTCTCCTTCCCCACAGTACAGGGTAGCCAAGCGAAAATTTATTTTGTAACTGTTTCCTTTCTTTTCTTCTCATATCTTTCACAGCATCTCTTTTCGGCCTTATTTTACTTATACTTGAAAATTTAATTTTCATGTTCTGGCAATAATCGTGGCCTCTTTAGCGCATCTCGATATCTTTTTTTCATCCAGGAGTTGCCCAGTAGGGCGGTCTAGCGAAATGTCCTCTTTGTATGAACCCTTGGTACTCAAAAACGTTTATGAAATGAGCTCACTTCACATTAGGCAGTTCCTCAGTGCGCGGATTTACAAGGAGACATTTGCGTTTAACTTTTATATACGTATGGACATGTTTAACAATGAACAAGCCGCATTGCAATCGCTGTAGTTCAGAACCAATAACGATTGGCCGCTATTCATCAGCTAAGACAATTGATGATCAGCACGAAGTAGGGCGACTATTGATGGTAAGTTGGTCGCGCCGAAGCGTGGTTTAGTCTCTGAAGTGGGACTTTGATCTGATTGGATTTAATGCGTTTACACAAAAGGTGGAGTAATAAGCCGAAATAAAGAAGACAATATATTTAGTGTTGTCGTAACGTTGCGCGCGATGCAAGCTTTATGAGGTGACTGATCACTACCGAACATCATAGCTTATGGATAACTGCGAAACATTCACAGAAGTTTAAAGAAACGCTAAGTTTTCATGGCAAATCACAAAAGGAGTAAGGCAATCTTGTGCTGATTGGGATTTGCATTCATGCATCTGGCTTGTAGCAGCAGCTCTTACATAACGCAAATCACCCGTACTTGGAGTCGCGGCATTGCAGGCAAAGGCGTTTCGGCCAGCCTACAGCAAGCTATCGGCCAATCTCTACATTGCTCACTGTTTCGCTTTACTGGTGAGGGCAGGAGGCATTCGCGCTGTGATTGGCACAGCTCGGAATTGGCTAGAAGCTAAGTGCTGCGGATTCCCTTGGCCTGTAGTGTTGCATTAATTTTTTTACCTTCTCAATCCTCACCGGTGATCTCAAACGGTTGTTCAATGCCGGGCAATTTGTCTATGCGGATATTTACAACGCGTCTATGAAACTTTGCTTTGTCATGCTTTTATAAGATGTCGTGCTTGGGCGAAGCGTTTGCCGGCAAATCAAGCAAGGCTAGAGTCGCCTGCCGCCAGCGACGCCCTCCTCCTTATCCGGCGAGGCAGTACGACACTACAAAGCGCTGTCATAATGGAGCCATTAAAGATGAGACTTTCGTTGTGTCTTATCTGAGCGTTTTCGATATGACCCGCCAGCGCCATTTGACTAAGACTACGGCGACAACAGAGACGATTTGCAAAGTGGTAGGTGAGCACGACTTTGCTGAAGCTATCATTACCCAGCCTTCCAAGACCTGTGCCGATAGCCAACCGTTATGGCCGTCGTGACCGCGGCTCCGTATGATGGGACGTGCTCGCAGTGCGCGGGACGCTTTTCTCGAGTCACGTTTCGTTTCTGCAGTCGTCCCATTCTGCGCCGTGCGTCTGTGGCTGTAGTTCGATGCATCAATGCGCCAAATGGGTAGTGCGGGCCTGACGCACGGAACAATTCGAGTCCAAGTTACCGCTTGTTTTAATCGTTTAAATGACTCGGCAAAACAATTAATGAAATCATGATAATTTCTTGAAAAATGCATAAGTGACCCACACATTTTGTAAGCTAGTTGCAAAATGCTTATGCTTTTTTTTTTCAAAATTCTGCGTGGTCGGTATCCATAGTCTGGGCGTTTACGTAGACGTTGGCGTTTTCGAGCGTTAATTACCTCTTCTCCCCCCGTCTTTCCACTTTTCACCCAACAGTTTTGAATTGTCGCAAAAATATTCATAATCTGTTCTTACGAAGTTACAAGTGACATGTTCAACAGTTTTCCTGCGGCCTTCATTATGAAATGTAGCAATTCCTAAACTCACGGCGTTCACGTATACGCTTTTGGGTGGTTCTATTCGCAAAAATAGACAAAGATTGCAGCACCTATAGGATTTGTGTAGTTGGTATTTGCACTGACGTGATTCGCAAGTCCCATACTGGATTACTGTAAGTCACGTATCACCAAGCGGAGATGGTGTTTCGTGAATCACAGTGCAATTTTACAACCACAAACTTGTTTGCGAAAGGGAGCCGACCTAGTTCAATCCCAATAACTTAGGTGGTGAGGTGTTCTAAACGATAAACGAGTAAACGTTGAGCTTAGTGCAGGGAGACTCATAAACACTGAAGTTGGAATTGGTTAGGGCGCCACAACGATGGGGAGTGCAAAGCTAAGATCTTAATATCTTCTAGCGTAGCATTCTGTACACGATGCACGCTGATATTAGTAATTATGTCAAGGAGCACAGTAGTGTACTTAAAATACATTGTCTAACTAAACTATATTGTGTGCTAAGTTCATTCGAGAATGACTTCCCTGCTTTAATTCATGCCAGCCTAGTCCCTGCCAGAGCGGTTGTGCTTGTCGGCAGGTCGCGTTGTAGTTGACAGCTGAACTTTTCGCCACATCAGCGCATAATTTTATTTAGTTGCGATGGAAGCCAATTTGATGTTATGAAGAGAGACTGGGGGAAAGCGCTGGCACCGCAATAAGGTCACACTGACGAGGCAAAATTTCGTTGGCACTGCACCTAACTACTGATACCAGCTGCACGCACTGAAAGACCTCCAACATAGCAGACATAGCGACGGCTAGCGCGCAGACGAGACTCCCGTAATTGAAGCTGGTCACGAATCTTCGCTTGTCCGACTGCAGTGTACGACTGACGTGTGGCGCCTTGTTTCTCTCATGGGCATTGCTCCTATATATAAGCGTATGTCCTTTTTGTCGTGTTCTTGGTATTTTTTCTTGTGTAATATTCGTAAAAGGAAAGATTCAGCCAGGACATGTCCGCCTTGCGAAATATGGCGCAAATGAGGTAGGCGGAAACATTTTCACGTCTGCGTTTCTTGCTATTTCTGGAATCGTAAGAAACACAGTTCAAGACTCTGCAGTGGCGTATTACAAAGCCTCTGAGGGCACAATTGGGCGAGTGGGTCAAAGTTAATTTTTAAATCAGCGCAAAATGCGTGAAATAGACGGGAAGGTGTGTTTGGCTTGCGTACGTTTTCCTGTGCATTTCGTTCCTTTTGCTCGATCCTTTGCGAAATCTGTTATCTCATAATAAAGCGAGCCGATGGAGCTAGTTCGTTGTTACCTGCATCGCTCATGTGCTGGTTCGCGAGTATAGTTGTCAAGTTATGTAGGTTTTCGTTATGCAAGTTTTTACTGAATCACTTACTAGAGAAACTTCCCAGAAACAAAACCAATGGTTGATGAGCGCGATGGTTCTCAGCTGAGCTAGTGGGCTCATGCTTTCCGGGGAATCAGCAGACAGTTATTTTGACTAGACAAAAAGAGTGTGTCGTCTTCTTGTCGCTTTGTTGAAATAAGTGCCTTCTTATTTCGTGGTAAGGTTGATCAGCAAATCTATTATGTGAAAAAGTTCAGAGATTCCTGGGGCGCTATTTGAAGTACTGATAAATATTACCTGATGGCAGAGGACGTCAACGATTACGTTATATCCGCAATTTAATTGATGATTGCACAAGACATAGTAATTTTCCTATTGTAGATTTTCGCCACAGGCTCTAATAGCGGAATTCAAGCCAGCTACTGTCCGAATCATGCACGTTTAATTACAATTGTGCTACTCAAGGCCCATGCACAGTCCCATGATCCTAATCATCAGTCTACTCAATATAATTAGTCTTAATATATCTCCTTATCACTAAATGTGAGCAGAAATAAAATGAATTTTTGCTGAGTATTATCGAAAAGTGCACAAGAAACATTTCAGGGAAAAACCACACCTATGTTCAACGGAGATCTCTTCTTTAATGATGTCTAACGGCAGCATTTGTGAATAAGGATCCGCGTTTTCCAACAGCAGTTCGCACCGTACTACCCTGGCATTCGATTCAAAGCTCACCTGTAAACTCATACAAGTATCAGTCCCCCTTTTGCTTTCCGCGATCCCTCTTTCCCTCGAGCACTGATTTCACGGCAGCTATCAAAGGTGCCTCGTTGCAGCATTCCACTTGTTGCAGCTTTCAACGACATACAAGTGCTAAGTCGAAAAAGAAAACCTGCGAACATTCTGTGTGCGGACATTTCCCAACTGCAACACCGCGAAGACCCGAATGTGGCCTGCGTAACAAAAAAAAAAAAACTGCTTCAAGTTGTGCGGGAACTGTGACTCAAGTGCCATTATATGCAGCGAAGTTGGTTCCTCAGCAGGAGCGAGTATACATGTTTATTTCTTGGCTGAGTCCTGCACGCAATGGCGTTACCGTAGAGGTCGGTGTTTGCCGAGTCGTTGACCTGTCCTTTCTGCAGGTGCGTACATGCGCGTAACTGCCAACGACCTGTCTTTTTACCTCGGAGGTTCTGCCGTGCAATTTTGTATCCGTATTTATGTCGACGTTATTTTCTTGCTTTTATGGATCACTTCTAAGGCTTGTTGACACCCCACGTGCTTTGCGAGTGGAAGGAGATGGTTTGTTATGCTATACAAATATTTGGAATTCTTTCTTCCTAAGTGATATCTTCAAGAACGATGTTCTGTTTTAAACTTGCTCATTTTACACGAAAAAAAACGCATTTTGTTCTAATTATGCACATAAAGGGCATAAAAAGACAAACGAGTAAAGCCTAGATGTTAAGGAGGAAGGAATCTGCTTTGATATCCTCGTCGAAGGGATGAGGAGGGTTAAGGAGGCTGGCAAGATATCAATATTTCATGATTAGTAGTAACCACCTTTAATCTGTGAAACAGTATGTTTATCAGGACCATGCAGTCGTGCGGAACCATTATAGCTGGAAGGAAACCTTCGAATAAAAATAAATTGTTTGGAGCTCATAAGACAGAAACCTGCTAGTCATGAACGACAACACAGCGGTGTTTTTTTAAATCACATGCGTATGATAATTGGATCATGCCAGTACTCACGTATTGGTCAAAAATTTCGAGTATGGTGAGAGAGCTCGTGAAACTGGTACCGTAAACAACGAGCATGGAACGGTAGTTGAAAGGAAATTGCCTTAATCAAACTTGTTGTTGGCCTAGTTGGTACATGCTTCATACGATGAAAACGACGCAACCCACCAAGGAAAAGACAGGCGAAAGGAAAGGGCATCACTCGCAACTAACTTTATTCCTACAAACGCTGCGGCAAGGTTTACATCAGCCAAAGGGGCCGATGTGTTAATTACAGAGAGAGAGCATGAACGTTCCGTTAAGAATAACCTCTCGAAAGATTTACCTGTGCACTGCAAGTCCTTTAAGTGTAAGGCAAGATTTAAAATTGACAGCATTCTTGGTAGAAGCAACGAGGTGCGGGCACGAGTAATGTTGGAGACAAATTACATAAGAAGAAGAAAAAAGAAGATACCTGCATAGCCATACGTGAGTGGCGTTGCACGGTGCTAAGTTTGAATTTTTTAGATGCCTTTTACACTAGCACATGTATGATATTGACCGATCTTGGTATAATGCGCCAAACCTTGCCGCGTTTGTGTGGCCTGGCTGTATATTGCGATGTTTCCTGGGAATAAAGTTAGCTGCGAGTGACATTTTTTTAACACGAAAGTGTTTTATGCCGGGGTCCACCAAGACTTCACTGACGTATTTCCGTCACGGAAATACGTCATAGAACATAATACAAAGAAAGAAACCAGAAGAAAAAGTTCCACAAACATGCAAAATTTGGAAATCGAACCCACGACCTCTCGGTGCGCGACGATAGATCGCCGAGCGTTTAACCCATTGCGCCACAAACGCATTTGCAGAGAGCTACACAGACGCGCCTTATATATCTAACACTCCTCCGTGTACCCGCGCTCTTGCTCGGGGCGGTGCCGCCGCCTACGAGCAGAAAAAAGATGTCGCAGTTTCACCTGAAAGGCGAAGCATCAATTGCGATAGCAAATTTGAAGAGAGCTATACGGAGTAATGATAGCAGCTTTATCAGCTGTATAAACTTGGACATGCAGCAGCACCGGCAACACGCAGAACTGTTGTCGACGCCGTCGGCGTTTTGCCCGCGTTCGCTCAAAATGCGTACGGCGTTGGTGACTGTTGCCGGAGCCTCTGATATAAATAGGCACTTGGTGCCGCAGCTAAACGTCGCCTCCCTTCCGCCCCCCTTCCCCACGGCCTGTCGCGCGTCGGAAGAAGGCACGTTTGCTCTACATATATGGTGATTGTAGAGGAGGAAAGAGACGCCTACTTCTGCAGCCCTTAACGCGCAAAACAACGCAGAACAGCGCAGAACGCGCGTTTGTTCTCCGCCGTGCGTTCACTCCCCGTGAAAGCGCGCGTCCCTCGCGCCCTTTCACTCGCACATACAGCGTTCGGCCCGCGGCGACGATTTCATCTCCATTGACGTCATACGGAACCTCACGGCGACGGCGACGGCGACGCCGACGGCAGAAATCTGCTTTTGAGTGTCCATATAATTGCTATCGCAATAAAAGAGAAGTACTGCATTATGACACTAACGCGCACCGACAGTGAACGCTTCGGTGGTCTCAGCACTACGCCGCCTCGATGCCAGCATTCGAAGGGACGCTGGCATCAAGAAGCACTACCAACGCCACCTAGGTGGCGTTCACCGTACTCAGCACAGCGGAGCGTGGCCTCCGCAATTAGCTCTGAAAATGTTTCTGAAGTTGATCGCGGAGGCTGCAATTACGACGCGCTGTACGCGCTGATTTGACTCGGGGACGATTCAGTTACGTGCTTTGTCTTGCGCGTTGTATTAGTGTGTCAGTTACGTGCTTCGTCTTTCGCGTTGTGCTAGCGTGTGCAGCGTATTGCAGCTTCCATATGCACGACGGTTGCTCATGGTCATCGACGTTGATAGTCGTGATGGAGGAGACGTGCCACCAGGCGTCAGCGTGGGTGCATCAACGCCTAAGGGCGCTTTAGCCACAAAACACCAATAGACATTATATATCAATGTGCAATAAACATTACACTACTTCTGTGAAGACACGTTTCACTTTCGTGTTCTATACCGATTCCTATATAAGAGGGATCAACCACATTTTTTTCTTTTCTCCTGTCTTTTCCTTGGTGTGTTGCGTCACTTTCGTCGTATGAAGAAATGAAATTGTGGGGTTTAATGTCCAGAAACTGCACATTGGGTTTTGAAGGACGCCGTAGTGGAAAGTGCTGGAATAATTTTGACCACCTGTGGTTTTTTTTAACGTTCACCCAAAGAGGGGCGGGGGGGGGGGCGGGGTGCTGTGCACGAGGGTCCTATCATTCCGCCTCCATATAAATGCGACCGCCGTGGCCGCGACTTGAAGCCAAGGCCTTATTCTCAGCACCGCAACGTCACAGTCTCTGAGCTACCGTCAAAAAGCGTAATGCTGAGAGACAAGACAGTAGTGCGGGTTATAGGGGAAACCCAGGTATAAGATATTCTCATCGTCGAAGTCATCATCATCATCTTATGTGTTGTGTTTAGTGCTGTATAAAGACCTCTTTTAGTAATATCTATTTACCGCTGCCGAATATCGAGTCAACAGAAGGATGGTGGCGTTCTTGTTCTTCATTTCACGAAAACAAAATAGTATGCTCTAAAAAGTCAAAGCAAAGTGAATGTGAAATATACTAGAAAGGAACTTCAGGCTTCATAGTATATAGAACGTGGAAGTGCTGCCAATTTCATTGGCATCCATCGCATTGCGGCCAGCGGTGGTTGCTTTATCGTTTTGAACGCAATCATGTTCTCTTAGTGGCAGCCGTTAAGCCATACATTTAATTGGTTGCATATCCTACTGTAAGACAGTTTATCGCCACATGTGTAGCGAAGCGCGTGCTTTTCTCATTGATATTCTGATTTCCGTTGCAAAGGTCCATCTGTCGAGGCCTTGACTCATTTTGAGAGAATGAGAAGTGCGCTCTCCCGCCTGTTTCTCCTGAAGGTAATAGACCTTGGAATAAGCATTCAATAAATATTTGAAGGAAATTGATGTAGTCTTTATGTATATGTAGTTCATTTTACAGCGAAGCTTTATATAGCTAGTTTCCAGCGGATCGATGCCCGTAAATCAAAAACCGCGGGCCGATCCCGAAGATAGTTCCGGATCACCCGGCAAACCGGGCCGACCCACGGTGGAGGTGAAGCAGGCTTCAAGCAGTCCGCCAACTTGCAAAAATCGCTTTAATATATCGGGTCCAAATACAACCCGTACCAGATTTTAAGCTGATGAGAACAGACATTACCTTTCGATCCGCGTCGGCCATGTCAACGTTCACACCCTACACGTGTTCGCCATCCCGCGTATTCAAACTAGTGCCTACCAATCTGAGTTTCGTCTGTTTCCTGACGTCATGCTCTACGTAGGCTCCTTTCCTCAGTTCTGCTCTGACTGTGAAATGGGTAGGCCGCGTGTTGTACGGTCTGAAGAAGAACAGCTTGCCTACCAAGAACGACGGCATGAACAGAAAAGGGAATTGGTGCGGCGGCGGCTCAACGAGACCACGGACGATGAGCCGGCCACGGACGCCTAGCGTAAGCGTGCTGCCCATAAGGACCGCGAAGTGGAAAGAAATGTGAACCGTTCATGTGGCCCCGATCCCACAAACTTGCAAATTTTCACCCGAGCAACAGTCAATCACCACATACGCAGCTTCGCTGGTCATCCACCTTCACGGAGTGGAATGGCACTGAATTAAAAAAATATATTTGAAGCACAAATATGAGCGAAATCGGAATAATATATAAATGAATGCTCGATGTCTACCTATGGAAATTGGTAAGATGAAGAAAAAGTGGGCTAGAAGTAGCTGACTATGGAATCTCCTCATGCAAATGTTTACACTGATTTAAATGTTCATATATTCATATTGCATGTTAGGGGGCTGTGTCCAGGAATACAGCTGAGAACAGCACACATCAGCGGATGATCTAAACGAGCGCTCGGACATCCTTCTTCTCGGAAAAGTCACTGTCCTCCAAGATATCACAGCTTATTCCTTTGCATCAATCCAATTTATTGCAACTTAGATTTTATTTGCAAATATCAAATTACTACCCACGCGCACTGCCTGAATCAGGCAAATTGATACCAACAACGCGAACTGGTGAATTTCCGGGAAATTAAGAGCGCGCAAGAACTGCCTCTGCGAAAAGAAAGAAAGCTGGAACAATGACGTAACACCCCGTACGCCCTCCGCTCTTACATAACAAGACAGGCGAGAAAGTCTCTGGTTGGCAATGGTCAACGTAATGGGAAAGGTTTGTTGCTAATGTGAGGGTAGCTCGCCTCCTCGCATCATCGCCTAGCGATGTGTTGTTTCATACTATCACAAGAGCCTTCCTTCAAGAATACTTGGTATAAAGTACTTTAGGATCGTCGTTCTTTCAACTTCTCTGTAAAGAGCAATGCGATCATGTATGGAAAGCGTGCTTCACCTCAGTAACATAATTGAGACGGAGAAACAACCTTACAGTGGAAAGCCAGCAAGCAAGTAGGCTAAGCTAAGCTAAGACTGAAATCAAGCTTCAGTGAAATAATCATGAGTAAAAAAAAAACAAAGTGTCATAATGTTAACATGTTGCCAGCCCATCTTCCTGCTTGGCAAAAAACACGAAGGAGGGGGGGGGGGGGGGGCTGGAAGTAGGAGGCATTGCAGAAACAGCGTAGGTAACGAGTTTCATGGCCTAATTTTCACATATATTCTTCAATTATTCATTTGGCGTTGTTTTGTCGGGCGTCTTATCTCTAGTGTAGAGAGGCACTCTAGTGTAATTAATTAGAGCGTAGAGCACTGCAACGAGAGGTTACACAGCGCAGGCAACACAGGCACACGGCTTCGACCAACTCGTCGTCGTCGTCTTTCTTGAAGCAGTGCATACTGCTCGTTCTTCTTCAGTACAATTATCTCCCCGGAGAAAAGGAGCCGTCCCGCCGACCTACGGGCAGGAGAGCACAGGGGGGTCGAAATAAGGCTTTAGCCGCTGAACGTGCACGATTTCGCGCCCTCGGCGGCGCTTATCCGAAGGTGGCTCAAGGGGTTCTATCATGTAGTTCACAGGAGACGTTTGACTGACCACACGGTAGGGACCCTGGTACTTGGAAACGAGTTTCGCTGAAAGTCCAGGGCTGGTGGCGGGAACCCAAAGCCAGACTAGTGAGTCAGGAGCATAGGGTGCAGGAGAGGCGGAAGTATCCCAACGGTGCTTCTGTCGCTGCTGGTCTTCCGTAGTAAATGTGCGGGCGAGCTGTCGGCACTCTTCCGCGTGTGCAGCAGCTTCGGACAGGGTAGTAGACTCCGTTGTGTCAGGGCGATACGGGAGGATGGTATCCATTGTGCAGGAAGGCTCGCGTCCGTAAAGAAGAAAGAACGGGGAAAATCCCGTAGTGGTCTGTGTGGCGGTGTTGTAAGCATACGTCACGAAGGGTAGAACGCGGTCCCAATTGGTCTGGTCAGATGCGACGTACATGGATAACATGTCGCCAAGAGTGCGGTTAAAGCGCTCAGTCATCCCATTAGTCTGCGGGTGGTATGCAGTAGTGGTGCGGTGAATGACGTGGCATTCCTTGAGTAGGGCTTCTATAACCTCAGAGAGAAACACACGGCCTCTGTCGCTGAGCAATTCTCTGGGGGCTCCATGGCGAAGTATGATGTTACGCAGAAGGAACCATGCAACATCACGCGCAGATGCGCTGGGCAGAGGCGAAGTTTCCGCGTAACGCGTTAGATGGTCTATTGCCACAATCACCCAGCGGTTGCCGTCTGAAGTACTCGGCAGGGGCCCGTAAAGATCAACTCCGACGCGGTCAAAGGCGCGTCCTGGGCAAGGCAAGGGTTGCAATGGGGCAGCTGAAGAACAAGGGGTATTCTTGCGGCGTTGGCAAGCGAGGCAGGAGCGCACATATCGGCGGACGAATCGGTACATTCCGCGCCAGTAATAACGGAGTCGCAGGCGCGCGTACGTTTTTAGTACTCCTGCATGCGCGCATTGCGGGTCATCGTGAAACGCTGCACATATGTCCGAACGTAGATGCCGTGGGACCACGAGTAACCATTTGCGGCCGTCCGAGAGGTAGTTACGGCGGTAAAGGAGTCCGTCACGAACAGCGAAGTGGTGTGCTTGGCGACGCAGTGTACGGTCAGAAGAAGGCGCTGATGGGTTGGACAGAAAAGCCAGCATAGAGACAATCCATCGATCTTTCTGCTGCTCCGAAAGCATGTCCGTAGCGGTGAGGGAGGACTCGCATATCGGTACCTTCGAATAATTGGGCTGGCCTGGCATAGGGGAGCGGGACAGGGCATCCGCGTCCGTATGTTTACGGCCAGAGCGGTACAGCACTCGAATGTCGTACTCTTGGAGGCGGAGCGCCCATCGAGCGAGTCGACCTGAAGGGTCTCTTAAGGACGACAGCCAGCAGAGGGCATGATGGTCAGTTATTACGTCGAATGGGCGGCCGTAGAGGTAAGGGCGGAATTTAGTTATGGCCCAAATGATAGCCAAGCATTCTTTTTCTGTAACGGAATAGTTGGCTTCCGCTTTCGTCAGAGCGCGGCTGGCGTAAGCAACGACGTATTCATCGAAGCCAGTCTTTCGTTGCGCAAGAACAGCGCCAATGCCGACACCACTAGCATCCGTGTGAATTTCTGTCGGTGCGCTGGGGTCGAAATGACGGAGAATCGGGGGTGAGGTTAGAAGACGACGCAGCGTCGTGAATGCGGCATCGCAAAGTGGCGACCAGGCCGAGAGGTCATGGTTACCCGCGAGAAGCTGCGTCAAAGGCGCTATTATGGTGGCGAAGTTGCGGATGAAACGGCGAAAGTATGAGCACAATCCGATGAAGCTGCGGAGTTCTGTGGTGGTCTTTGGTCGTGCGAATTCGGCGACTGCTTGGAGTTTGGTAGGATCTGGAAGCACACCATCTTTCGAAACAACGTGGCCAAGGATGACTAGCTGTCGGGCGGCGAAGCGGCACTTCTTGATGTTGAGCTGGAGTCCAGCATCGGCGAGGCAAGTGAGAACGCGTTCGAGTCGGAGCAGGTGAGAAGAAAAGTCCGGGGAAAAGATGACAATGTCATCGAGGTAACAAAGGCATGTCTGCCATTTGAGGCCGCGGAGGATGTTATCCATCATTCTTTCAAATGTGGCAGGCGCATTGCACAGGCCAAAGGGCATCACGGTAAATTCATATAAGCCGTCAGGCGTAACGAATACCGTTTTCGGGCGATCTGACTCAGCCACCGGGACTTGCCAGTAACCAGATCGTAAGTCTAAGGACGAAAAGAATTCAGCGCCTTGGAGGCAGTCTAGTGCGTCGTCGATACGGGGGAGAGGATAGACATCTTTCCGGGTTATTTTGTTCAGGCGTCGATAGTCCACACAAAAACGAATTGTCCCATCTTTCTTTTTCACCAGCACTACTGGAGAGGCCCAAGGACTGTGGGAAGGCTGTATCACGCCGCGTTGAAGCATGTCGCCTACGTGCTCGTCGATGACACGGCGCTCCGTCGCGGACACACGGTATGGACGCTGTCGTAGTGGGACATGGCTACCGGTGTCGATGTGATGAACGACTGTAGCTGTACGCCCTAAACATTGTTGTTGGTGGTCAAAAGAAGTGCGAAATCGGGTAAGGAGGTCGACGATCTGCGCGCGCTGACTCGGAGTGAGCTGCGGATCAATACACCGAGCAAACGTTCTGTCACATGCTGGCTCAGACGTAGAGACAGGAAGAGCCATGGCGTCAACCTGAAGAGGAGTCGAGTCATCAGGCACATCGTAGAGAAAGTTCGGTTCGAATTCGTCAGCAGACCCGAGGCACTCGCCATGTCGTAGGCTTGATGGACACGAAAACGGATTCGTAACGTAAAGCGCGCTGGAGCTCTGGCGAATGGGAAGGATGGCGAAGGGAAGCAAGAAGGGATGACGGCGTGCAGCAAGTTTCTATGGCGTGAAGAGAACTGTAGAATCGTAGAAAGCAGCACAGGAAACGGGCACAAGGGCGGTAGAGAAAGCAGGGATATCGGTGTCGGCGGCGACGAACACTCTAGCAGAAGAAAGAGGCAAATCTTCAGAAAGACTTCCGCAAAATGGAGTCAGCGCAAGTTCTGCACGGGCACAATCAATAACTGCGCGATTAGAAGAGAGGAAGTCCCATCCTAGAATGATGGCATGAGAGCAGCGGGGAAGAACAACAAACTCAATGTGATATAAACTGTCTTGTATGGCGACACGGACGGTGCAAGTTCCTACAGGCTCAATTGGCTCAGCGCTTGCTGTACGTAGCGAAATAGCGGAAAACGGCGTCGCGATCTTTCGGAGCGTACGGCAAAGCTGGTCGGCAATCACTGACACCGCGGCACCGGTGTCGACAAGCGCGTGAACAGCGATACCTTCCGCATAAACTTCAATGACGTTCGCAGGGGATAAGCGAGGGCTTGAGCAGTTCGATGAGATCGCAGTTCTTGCCTCCGGAACTGCGCCTTTTAGTTTTCCTCCACAGCGGGGGGGGGGGGGGGGGGGGGGGCGGCGGACAAGGGGGGACAGGGAACGTCGACGGGGAGAGGGAGACCGACGAGTGGTGAAACTTCGAGGAGCAGGAGACGAGGAAGCGAAGTGCAGAACAGGTGGAACATAGCGGGGCTGAGAGTCAGGTGTATTCCCTTGGGGTCTCGCAGTATCGGGAGGGTACCAACCCCGCCGGCGGCAAAATCGTGCCACGTGGCCAGCAAAGCCACACGCGTAGCAGATCGGCCGATTGTCCTGGGTACGCCACGGATTGTGAACAGGGGGCCCAGGCTGGGGTGCACAATGTTGAGCCGGACGTAGGGGCTGCGGAGGCGCGCAGAAGTCGCTTCTGGGCACGTAGTTTGCAGCTGCAGAAGGCGACGCGTAGAAGCCGCTTGCGGGCGTGTAGTGTGAAACTGCAGGCGGAGGTCTTGGACTGGCAACGACGGCAGCGTACGTGAGCGGAACCGGCGCTGGAGGTGGCTGATGAGCGAGAGGTAGTGCGTCGCTCACTTGGTCGTGTATGACCCGACGTAGTGCCGGAGACAAGGAGGACTCAGACGACCGGGTAGCAGGCAAAAGGGACAGTTGACGCGCCACTTCCTCTCGAACAAATTGTTTGACTTGGTCGAGGAACGCGGAGTGGGCGGGAGCAGCATTGAAACTGTCGGTGAGGGCCGAAATCGTGTCGTCCGGCGCGGCAGCTCGGCGCGTAGTGAGGCGTTGTTTGCGGAGCTCGTCGTAGCTCTGGCACAGGGTGATCACCTCGTCAACCGTTCGAGGATTTTTCGCCAAGAGCATCTGGAAGGCATCATCGTCGATGCCTTTCATGACATTCTTTATCTTTTCACTTTCTGGCATAGTGGGGTTGAAGCGCCGACAAAGGTCAACGACATCTTCAATGTAGCTGGTGAAGTTTTCACCCTTTTGCTGAGCGCGACCACGCAAGCGTTGTTCCGCACGAAGCTTTCGCACAGCAGGGCGACCGAAGACCTCTTTGAAATAATTAGTAAAAGCAGTCCAGGTGGTAAGGTCGGATTCATGATTCCGGAACCAGAGATGAGCGACTCCAGAAAGATAGAAGTTGACGTTAGTCAGCTTATCCTTGTCGTCCCATTTGTTGTGCGCACTTACGCGGGCGTATGAGGAGAGCCAATCCTCGACGTCATGATCGTCGGCGCCACTGAAGACAGGAGGATCGCGGTGGCGTAGGGCACCGGAGCAGACAACAGGCGAAGCCTGGGGAGGATCGGGCTGTTCGGCGTCCTCAGGCATGGCAGAGACGGGAGGGAGCGTCCGGCTGCGGAGTTCCAGGTCGGTAAAGGGCCCAGCACTTCCACCAAATGTAGAGAGGCACTCTAGTGTAATTAATTAGAGCGTAGAGCACTGCAACGAGAGGTTACACAGCGCAGGCAACACAGGCACACGGCTTCGACCAACTCGTCGTCGTCGTCTTTCTTGAAGCAGTGCATACTGCTCGTTCTTCTTCAGTACACTAGATATTCTTTTAACAGCGAAGTTAAGCCAGTCGTAATTTGTGGTGCGTGCCAAGAAACTGCCGCGCCGTAGCCATGACAACCAGGAGAAGGAGACCGCGTGCGTTCGCACGTGGTCTTTTCCTTGCCAACTTTTTGCCTTCTCGACCCCCGCCTCTCTCCTCTCCGCGGCACGCTGAGCCAGGAGAAAAAAAAAAGTTGTCGCAGTTTCACCTGAAAGGCGAAGCATCAATTGCGATAGCAAACTTCTAGAGAGCTATACGGAGTAATGATATTAGCCTTATGAGCTGTATAAACTTGGCCATGCAGCAGCATCGGCAACACGCAGAACTGTTGTCGACGCCATCGGCGTTTTGCCCGCGTTCGCTCAAAGTGCGTGCGGCGTTGGTGACTGTTGCCGGAGCCTCTGATATAAATAGGCACTGCGTGCCGCAGCTAAACATCGCCTGCCTTCCCTCCCCCTCCCCCACGGCCTCTCGCTCGTCGGAAGAAGGCGCGTTTGCTCTACATACATGGTGATTGTGAAGGAGAACAGAGACGCCTACTTCTGCAGCCCTTAAGCGAGCATGGCGCAGAACGCGCGTTTGTTCTCCGCCGTGGGTTCCCTCCCCGTGAAAGACGCGCCCCTCGCGCCCTTTTACTCGCACATAGAGCGTTCGGGAAGATTACCTCCTTAGATTACCTTATCTGTGCACAAGCGTTTGAAAATGAAAAACACAGGGGATCGCGAAGTGCGAGACAAAATAATGGCGCTGAGCCGTGCTCCCTCAAGGGCTGCAGAAGATAGCGCCAACCTTTCCCTTTCCCTCAAGAACCACTTACCCGGCGACGATTTCTTCTCCAAATGACGTCATACGGAACCTCACGGCGACGGTGACGGCGACGGCGACGCCGACGGCAGAAATCTGCTTTTGAGTGTCCATATAATTGCTATCGCAATAAAAGACGAAAGCTTGCACTAGGCCACGCAAAGCTCAAGACACAGCGTAGCTGGCCGATTGATATCGAGTGGCTAGCCTCCAACGCGTTCGGCGTCGGCAAGCAGCAGCGTTCTTAGCACTGCATGTGCCAACCTTGGTTAGCCTGCCTGCGTTTGTGGCATGCCAGGAACGCTGGCGCTCGTAGGCGCCGATGAGTCCAGCTAGTCACGTGAAATGTTGTGAAAGGGAAGGTAGCTCCGAAAATGATTGCTCGAGAATACCTTCCTACATGCTTAGTTAAGTTAAACTAAGTTAAGACCTAGCAGCAACCAAGTTAATACCTAGCAGTAGCAGCCAGTAAGCTTCGCTGTGCCTAAGCTTTGCGCGACCGAGTGCAAACTTGCCAGATTTTATTTGTATTGCCTTTGCACAAGCAAACAAAACTGTTGAGCTCTTATAATGAAAATGCATGAGTTATCTTATTGAGATTGTCCTTCTTGTGAGGAAATATTCATGGCCCTTCATTTTCCGCGCCACCTGGACGCAGGAAACGGCTAAAAGCACAGGGCACATGACACAGTGTTCACCTTTATTTCGCACGATATGTTAAGGAATCATGCTTAGTTCGTAATTGCTTCTTCGTCGAGTCAGTTAGGCCTTTCTCAGGTTTGTCACAATCTAATGAACACAGCTTTTTTTTTTGCATGTTGGGGTCCAAGCGTATGCCATTTGTGCAAAAAATAAGTTCATGGTGAGAGATAAATTCTTGTGCGTGATATTTTTTGATAAAAAATAGACGACACGTAGGTGTTTGTTCAGATAAGTTGCTTACAACACCGTAGAAAAAAAAACGGAAAGTGAAATTAAAAATCTCGCATATTCTCCAGCGCCTTCTCTCCGGCACCCACTGAATCCGGCACCCACGCGGAATGTCTTTTCAATCATTCGGTTGTGTAGAGTAAGCGTTATAATGAAGGATGAAAGCCGTAATTTATAAACTCTCCCTTGTGCATTACTGTTACTTCCTGGCTAGTTTACTTCGAACATCTGGTGTCAATTATGGTAATGTTTTGTGAATTTGGAGACTTCTGTTTTATGAATCACACACCCTCCAACGAGCAAGAACACGGGCGCCGTTCTATAGACCAGATATCTTGCTCTCGCCCATCCGTTTAGAGCAGGTGAATTTAATCTCTAACCAAGTCACCAGTTGTCTGTTCATCCCGCGCTGGGCGGCCAATGTGGTAATGAAGTAGCTGACAACAAAACCATGGTGAGCGAACAATGACGGCAAGCATGTGATAAGAAGGAGCTGTGCGTTATTGCGGTTGTTCTGTTCCTCTTTCCGCCAGTTCTCATAATCCGCGCCAAAAGACGGTGGCCCTCTAGAAACGCTGCAAATTCTGGTCTAAACGTGCACTTATTTTCTATCTACTTCCCTGCCTTTCGCGTCTCATTTATCTATCTCTCATCTAGCTACTGTCACATTCGTGCGTCCATATCCGAAACCAACAAAAATATTGAATTAACATCGGGTATGACCACCTCCTTCTCCTCATATTTGTTGTTCAAGATAACGACACCTGGCATTTTTTTTTTGGGGGGGGGGGGGGGGTTGAGAGGGAACTAGTCTACTAACATCGAGGATGCTTCTTAAGAATATAAAACTATTTTCATGGTATTAAACCAAATCGCCGTAGTAGTGGTCAAAATAAGGTAACCCTTTTTTTTTATTTTGGCAAGTGCTTTCGTCACATTTTCTTAAGTGCGGCCCATGAGTTTCGGCAATGAGCATAATACAGCTCACAGGCATTCTGATAGCATCAAATGACCACTTTCTGATGAACTGCTCAGCAATCTAACAGACTAGCATCAAAAGTGAGCGAGTGCTTAGATACGTTTCAACAAATGTGAGTTTTACCATCCCAGTGCCGTGGTGTCTTACGCTTTCACCAGGTAATATTTGAAGAACGCAAGTATTTGCAATTTTTAAGGATTGTAAATGAGCATGGTTTTTAACTTTCACCAGAAAGTAATCCTCTTATCATGACGTATTATGCGCAGAGAATCTGTCTAAAAGCACAAAAAATGTGCAGTAAGTGTAGCAGGAGGAAAAGCTGCCCAAATCATACAGTGTGGAGCACAGGAAAAAATATGCATTAGTATTAACAGTATATTGGAACGGAAGACATGCGAAGCATAGATAAAGGAAGCGTCCTTTCATGTTCTTGAAGGAATTAGTAAGGATCATTCTCTGCGATAAACAAAGAAAGTGGTTGAACTGCACCATGCCTTTCTTTCTCTTCTTCTTCGTCGTCATTTTTAAAGATTGTTCGCTCCAAACAAATGAATAAACTTCTTGAGACCCAGCTTTCCTGGGGCAAGAAATAATCTCCTTTCGCGAAGTCGCATAGAGTAAGTTCCTTGAACCTTATGAATGGGATGACCGTACTTTGTGAGAACCATAGCACAACGTGAGGACATTGAAACAAAGGCACTTTAGACTCTTCATTTAGCTCTCGGCTTAATCTCGTCCTCTCATCTAGAGCCTGTAGCTACGCATACACACGCTGCGGGTATATACCAATGACGCAAAATTGCTATTTGTCACGGTTGTCTGTGATATGTACCGAAACCTTTCATTTATTTGAATTTTGTTCCTTCTCATACTGCACTATAGAATGTTGTCATTCCCTGTAGGAGTGCTTAGGCTTCTCTGTAAGCATGAGGTTAGAAACTCATTTCGTCGCAAATAGACCCTCAGTGGCATTAGTGAGAAACGCCTACAGGAAAAAAAAGATAGACGACGAGAGCGGGTAGCATCTAGGGCTACACTGCTGGTCTGTATTGACAGCTCTCTCTGGTTGGGCGTGGTGAGGCCTGTGTTTGTGATAGAATAACGATGTAAGAGAGACAACTGCAGCTTTGCTTCTATCCTGACTTCTTCCACCCAAGTACGGAGGCTAAAGTACTGAAAGTTGGGCGAGTTGGTATCTATTCATCTTGTAACTGCAGCGCGCACACGAGAAACGAGGACAAAAAGGTGAAAGTCAGCGCCTGTCTGTCACTTTCACCTTTTTGTCCTCGTTTCTCGTGTGCGCGCTGCAGTTACAAGATCTACGGAGGCTATATTTGCAGTGAAAAGTTCACCAAATGACAATATGAGCATACAAAGATAATTGTCATGACCGAAGGCACGGTATCACGAACCACCCCCAACGAAGAAGATGACAATGGCGTAGAGACCACCACTACCACCACCATGGTGGCGACGATGGCGACGTAGAGATAAGAGTGCTGTGTGGAAAAATAAAATTGATTATGTAGGGAAAGGAATCTGGAAGAAACCGAGGAAGATGAGGTGGAGGGGATCGCATTGAACGCTAAACATCCTTGCCTGCAGGTGACACTGGCAAATGGCTTCTCGGTTGTCCGCTCTCGCGAACATTGAAAGAAGCTTTCGACCCGATTACTGCCCATGAGCTTAATTTTTTATTTCGGCTTTCAAATTTATTCTTTGTTTTAAGTCTTCACGTTGATCATGTATAGATGTGCGACAAAGACCCGTAAGCATTTATATTTCGCAAGGGTGGCGGACCGGGCATGTTGGTAAAGTTGCATTTATATTTCCTTGCTTCATTCACCATCCACAGTCCATCCTTTTTTTTTTCTTGTAAAAACTGAATCACTCTTCTAATTTCGCAAACGTTGGTGGTACTCGACTCTGCTGTGTTTTCTTTGTTACTCAGTGACGTTAAGGAAGAACTTCCAAAGTGCCAATATGAGGCAAATAATGTTTATGCTCATTTTATGCCCTTTCATTCTGTTACAATTGCCAAATCTTGTATTTGAAAGGGTTGTCCTAAAAAGTAATGTGTTCTCCAACATTTTCTGGCTATTGCGTAAAGTTAGTAGAGGCATGGCTACGCACCAGCCCTTCTCGTGTGCCACGAGTGCGCCACGAGTGATTTGTACAATGAGAAAAATGTAAACATAAATGCGCCCGTAACAACACTGCGAAGTTAGTGTTAGCTTTCTTGGTATTGTTCTGGAGGTAAAAGTAAATAAAAAAGCACCACTCCAATAATTCACTCAAGACAGCGGACTCAGTAACCTAGATAAGCCCTCCATTCCCTTCATCTCAATGCTACGTAATGTTGTGCAAATATTGTTCACTGTCCCCAACCACCTGCAAATCTTGTTATATCTCATACGGTCTTATGCGATCACACACCTCTTCTCCAATTCCCCGCAATTATGTTCTCCTCCGATACTCTTCTGTGTGCAACAACGATGCATGCATGAGTGCATGTTACCACCCAAAACCTTCGCGCACGATATGGAAGATGCATTTAATTTCTCGATTCCTCCAAAATTTGTGAGAATATCATAAAGCACAAACTAAACCAAGGACGATTCGCTCTGTGTTAGTGTCTTTTAAGCTGTATTAAGCGTTTTAAACAACCGGATACTTAGCATGGCGAGCGTTTCTCGTTCTTGTCCTTGGGCTCACACGCACCTCTGTCACGAACGTAAAGATACAAGATGGCGCATACCTTTAAGTGACTTCGCCGTAATATTGGCGATGTATCTGCACTGGAAAAGCGGTAATTTAAGACACACGTGAAAATAATGCATTTACAAGTTACTTAGTAACCTAAAGTATCTCAACATACCCATCTCTAAATAAAAAGTATGGCCTGATGTACACTAGAGATTCAGCACAGCTTTCCACAGCGTGACGTAACTCTCATATTTGACTTGCCTGCCTGCCAGACTGTTACCCCGCCCTCCCGTTTGTTCAGACGTGTTTGCATCATTCTCCATAGTCTGAATAGTGTTCGTACCAAGTTGACACAGAAAAAAGAAAGAATGCGCCATTTACCATACATCCGAAATCTGAATTACACGAGGCAATTACCTGAAAAAATTTGTGGCACTTCTCAATCCAAACGGCTTCTAATGTGGCTAAGATTGCAGGCTAACTTAGAATTAAGATAGTTACGCGTAAGAAATAGGCTGCGAGAATATTTTTTTTGCAACAATGGCTGTTACATAGTCACTCCCCTAGTCATTTTGATGTCCGTTGTTGGCACCGCTGTTCACGGTCCAAATATCCTATAGTACTTCCCGAAAAGTCTCCCGAAAAAAAAAACGCTTGGAACAGCGAAGATGGGCGTTCGTAACCCAGAATTTTCCGGAAGTGCGCGCGAACTTTTCATCTAATTACTCATGATGATGATAATTTCGTTTCGCGCGTCTCAGACTTACGGCCGTCACTGCGCGTTGCATAGCGCAGCTTGCCACACCGACACCGCGTTCCAGGAGACCCGCTCCGTGAATGCGTCTCTCTCTATCTCTCGCTCTCATAGTACGCAAAACATTTTCACTTCGCAGAGCACCAGCGTGCGAACGCGCCAGCTGTGAACGAAGACGACGACGCTCAAACGCAATCATATCTGGTTCGCATAAATGCATGTTCTGCAAGCGTGGCTGTATAGTCTAGTGGTTACGACGCTCGCTTAGGGACCAGGGGTACGCGGGCTCGAATTCCGCCTCAGCAAGAAAGTTGATTTTCTTTTCTTTCTTGGTAGTTTCTTGATACGCACCACAAACTACGACTGGCTTAAACAGCCACGCTGTTAAAAAAGTTGAACAGGTGGTTTTTAACTTAACTGCCAGTGATCTCCTGTGTTTTAGTGTTTGAGATCCTTGGTGAGCACTATACTATCTGCGGATTCTGGCATTAAAGACGGCGGAACGAAGGCGAAGACGTGTCGTCAAAGTAGGCGATTAGCAGCAGGGCGCTGTAAGTGCAAACCCCTTGTCAAAATGTGGGCTTGAATCAGTGTTTTGCACAGTAAAACAATTGAACATATGTGGGAAGGAGAAGTTCGCGTTTACTATTGGACGGGCAGCTATGTTGCATGCAACACATGCTAAAGAAGTGAACAAGATAAAGCAAAGCGCTGGTGCGCGTTTATTTCACCCTGATGGGTGTAGAATACTACGTGAATGATATGGCGCTACGCCTATGAATTGCCGTCACTTGCGTGACTAGGAGCCCCACCATTTGGTGGGGTCGAAATGCAGGCCTACGTGCACCTGCCGCCGGAACCGAGATGATGGGCCGGAGGCTGGAGCGGCAAGCTGCAAGACCTTGCCTTCCAGCTGACGCTCGCAGCAGGAGTGCGCCTCGGCCCGGTCACGCAGCACGCAGACACAGCCGACACGTCAGCAGAAGGCAAGGCAGAACTGCGCCGTGTCACCTGACAGCAGTGGCTGCGGGACCAGTGGTGGGATGTTGAGTGCCGCCAGTTGCTCGTGCGAGGTCGGTTGCCACTCGATGTTGTCGTGGCACGCCGAGAACTTCGAAGACATCACGGCTTGTTCACGAACAGGCGCAATTGCCGTTGGAAGAGCTGTAGGAATAGACAGGTAGTACTGGCCATGGCAGCACGGCACCGTGAGCTCCAGTGGAGGCTGTAGGCCTGTTGACCGAGACCCTGGTGCTAGAAGGGTGAAGTGGTCCCGAAGGTTTGCTCGACATTTGGTGCGTTGAAATCCACTCGGCGCAGTTCGACCTCGCGTCGCCATCCACTCGGACGCTCGAGGATTGCTGAAAGTCGTGTTGTGACGTGGAACCACTGCGTTTCTACTGAACTAGTGTCTTTCTTCGAGGGCTTCGGAATCCACAATTTAGAACGAAGGCTCGCTGAACTTGCTCGCGGCAGCCCTCGTGAGCGTTCGCCACCCGCTCTCATGATGATGATGATGATGATGCACCTCCGTTATGGCTCGCACCCACTAAGGGGGATAGGCCAAGAATCGGGCTCATGTACCGTGAGCACCGCAATAAGAAGATGACGAAGGCGCTGCGCGAGTTTTTCGCCAATCCTCCTTGAATTGCATTAGTTTTATGGCTAAGGAAGAGTCTTTATTATTTACAAAATGATGCAGGCTTTAATCTCTGTTTTCCGATTCTAATTTAACCAGTATAAAATCGACCTACTCGGTCCTTGGCCAATCCCCGAGTGGGTACGGGCCAGCATATCCCAAGGATCTACATCGACATCTACATCTACACCCGAAGTAGGTATGAGCCACTCATAGAAGAAACCAAAGAGTCGATTTAATCAAATACCGAGGAGATATCTTGCTTGGAAAGCTTGGGGCTTTTTTTTTTCTTCTTTCAACATGGCTTGGCTATTAGCAAAGGAACATGACGCCCCTGAACCGACACTCCCGATAATGCCAGCGGATGCGGCGGAGAAAACCAGCCACACGTGCGATCCAGATAACTCTGCGCACTCCCAGCGAGTCACATGGCAGCGACGCCCTCCGGACCGCTACCAAGCGCAGAACTAAGGGAAGAGGAAGTGTTATGTCTACGAGATTCCCTTCTCCCGCACACAACACGCGTCGCGCCAAAAGACGCACCCTCTCTCCAACTCCTGACTCGCTCCCCGTCGGCGTCCCCCGAGAGACGCAAGAGCAGACGCCAGACAGAGAGCAACCAGAGATGGCTTCGGACCGCTCTGCGTGCAAGTCCCTCTGAAATAAACTCCGTTCCAAGTTGCGACTGCCTTTTATTGCGGCTACTACGGACATAACAGTGATATTGGACTAAAGGATGTAAGGATAAAATGAAGGATCACAAGAATATCTGTTTATTTTATGGTTGCTTTTAATCATACTTATATATGCAGGCCCAAATTAGTAGAGTAACCAGAGCAAGCGCGGTGGTTTTTTTGAAGATACAGCATATTAGCCGCGCCTAGTGAACGTGGATCTATAAACAATACGTCCATTTAAAAAAAACACCGCATATCCACGGGGTGAATGATGATGAGTGGGCGAAGCTCCGGAGGGAATCATCGGTAAACCGTGAATCTACCGTGTAATTCACCCAGTCTCGCCGCACAAAATCGAACGATTGACTTCCACCAATGACACGCGCCATATGTGACGTCATTCCTATTTTATAACAGCGCCCTTCATTATAATTGCACCATCTCCCGCTTAAGGGGACGCTAGCACAAACGCGTTAGAAACGTGCAGTACTCTCTAGCAAGGGAGAGAGGACACAGCGTCTTACGCAGCCGTTTACTCATGCCGGAACGTGCACCGCGTTTTCCGACGTCATCACATGACTGCTGAGAGAGTATAACCCCCGTATTCATAAACGCTCCTCGACTTGAACTTGACTTGCCACCGCCTTCAACGCGTTTCGAACGCGCTGCCCAAGGCGGTGGCAAGTCAAGTTCAAGTCGAGGAGCGTTTATGAATACGGGGGTAAGGCGGAGAGGCCACAGCGTCTTACACCAGCTTCTTACACGGGCCGTAACGCGCTAGCACAAACGCGTTAGAAACGCGCAGTCTTTCGTTAATGTTGGGTATTTATTGTCATCGTGATGCGTGTGTCCATGTGCGCTTCGTGGCGTAGTGGTTAGCGCCGCGCGTTCTGAAGCAAGGGGTCCCTGGTTCGATTCCGCGCTACGGACACAACTTTCGGATTTTTTTTTTTTCATAAAAGTAGACGTGCCTACCTACTACGACTACTACTACTACTACTACTACTACTACTACAGAGGAGGGACAGATCCACACCCTAAGGAGCTTCGCCCCTAAAATTTGTCGCAGTTTCACCCGAAAGGCGAAGCATGAATTGCGATAGCAAATTAGTGGAGAGCTATACGGAGTAAGGTTAGTAGTTTTATCAGCTGTATAAACTTGAAAAAAAAATTATGGGTTTTTACGGGCCAAAACCAGTTCTGATTATGAGGCACGCCGTAGTGAGGTTCTTTAACGTGTACCTAAATCTAAGTACACGGGTGTTTTCGCATTTCGCCCTGTATAAACTTGGACATGCAGCAGCACCAGCAACGCGCAGAACTGTTGTCGACGCCTCGGTGTTTTGCCCGCGTTCGCACCAAACGCGCGCGGCGTTTTTATATAAAAAAGTTGTCGCAGTTTCACCTGAAAGGTGAAGCATCAATTGCGATAGCAAATTTGTAGAGAGATATACGGAGTAATGATATTAGCTTTATCAGCTGTATAAACTTGGACATGCAGCAGCACCGGCAACGCGCCGAACTGTTGTCGACGCCGTCGGCATTTTGCCCGCGTTCGCTCAAAATGCGTGCGGCGTTGGTGACTGTTGCCGGAGCCTCTGATATAAATAGGCACTTGGTGCCGCAGCTAAACGTCGCCTCCCTTCCCTCCCCCTCCCCCCCCTCCCCCACGGCCTCTCGCGCATCGGAAGAAGGCGCGTTTGCTCTACATATATGGTGATTGTAAAGGAGGAAAGAGACGCCTACTTCTGCAGCCCTTAAGGAAGCACGGCGCAGAACGCGCGTTTGTTCTCCGCCCTGCGTTCACTCCCCGTGAAAGAGCGCGTCCCTCGCGCCCTTTCACTCGCACATACAGTGTTCGGCGGCGCGCGGCCACGATTTCATCTCCATTGACGTCATACGGAACCTCACGGCGACGGCGACGGCGACGGCGACGGCGACGCCGACGGCGACGGCGACGCCGACGGCAGAAATCTGCTTTTGAGTGTCCATATAATTGCTATCGCAATAATACGCATCTGGTGCCGCAGCTAAATGTCGCCTCCCCTCCCTCCCTGCCGTCCCCCCAGAGCCTTTCGCGCGACGGAAAAAGTTGTGTTTGCTCTCTATATATGGAAAGGAGAAAGAGACGCTTAATTCTGCAGCCCTTCAGGCAGCACGGCGCAGAACGCGCGTTTGCTCTCCGACGTGCGTTCGCTCCCCGTGAAAGCGCGCGTCCCTCGCGCCCTTTCACTCGCACATACAGCGTCCTGAGCGCGGCGACGATTTCATCGCCGTTGACGTCATACGGAACCTCACGGCGACGGCGACGCCGACGGCAGAAATCTGCTTTGAAGTGTACCTATAATTGCTATCGCAATAATAAAGGCGCAGTGCCCTGAACGCCTTAGTCCCACGGTCACAAAGAGTAACAGTGGAACGTTTTAAGTATCAGCCTCAAAAATACTCCGTCAGAATAAAATACTGCGCCTGGAGAGCGCGGCCACCCTGCTAGCTGCATTAATTGGCTAGCGCCACGCACTGGAGATGGTTTGTTTGAAAATGTCCTTACCATGTTTTTTAAATGATACTTCCGCTCTGGACTAATCTTGCTCTTCCGTAAAGGGAATGGGAAGAGGGGTGTAAGGGTGTGGTACTTAGGTGGTATAGGAGAGTGAAGCAGGAGTACCGTTGCGCTAATGGTGATATAGCTTTGTTATCTTTGCCGCTCGAGACCTAGAAGTATATGCACAAGCAAATCAGGATTCTAGATTCAACTTCGGAGGGGCGGCCACGTCACTGGGTTTTTGGAGAACTGTAGCACAATCCCAGCATGTGGTCTATTCACCGCCGGTATTGCCGCCAGCAGCCTCCATCGTTGTTGTTTGTAAATGGCGTATTCCCATAATATGAGTTGTGGAGTTTGTTGCATTTCAGATTGCTTACAAAAAAAATCGTCAATTTCTCCAAAGATAACGCCCTATATGATGGCGTTAAGGCCGTGTCATTTTATAAGCAGCATATCATGGTTTGTTGAGTTCTACTAAATTAAGGAGGCACTGTCCAGCTGTGCTTATTACCTTTTCAGCGTTCCTTGAGAATTCATTTTCTCTCCGGCTGTTGCTGCAGCTGATTATCCTCTACATCATAATTTATTTGTAGTTTTTTCGCACCGTGGTACCTGTGCGAGGCTGTAAAGCTTCTCGAGCAGCTTGGTGTGCTCTTTCGTTCCCAACGACACGTGAGGATATGTGAGGAAGTCCATTAGACCAAGGGAGTCGTGTTTTGGTCCCTGTATTCCTTCGTAACAGCTTGTAGCAGCTGCATCTGAGGATTTTTGTTTCTTGGTGCGCAATGTTAACATATGAAAGTAGACATGGATTCGCAAGCCGTCAAAATGCGCTGGAGCTTAATTATGGATCCGCACCAATGTGTTAAATGAAACCAACGGTAAAATTTGAAAAGCAGGATAGGAAGAAGGAGGTAAAAATAGCCATGCCTGTCAATCGCACAACCACGTAACGCTTCTTTCACAATGAATTAAGTGTTCTGCTTCTCGACAACACATGACTCCGGGCGCAACATGCGAGCGTCTATTGCAACCGATACCGCAAGACATTGTACAAAACTTACAGCGCATAATATGGCACTTCTGCCGATGCTTCACCAGAAAAGAATACATCACCCGGAAAGCTATGATTGGCTGACGTCAAGCTTTACAGCTAATCTGTAATCGAGCTCCGAGCTGAAAGAACTTATACAAAAGCAGTTGGTAACAAGCGAGAGAGGCCCGCATAAGAAAAAAGAATGAAATGAAATTCTGAGGTATTACGTTGCCAAAACGGCAATCTTGTTATAAGGTACGCCGTAGCAGAGGACCACCTAGGGTTATTTAGCGTGAACTAAAATATATGTACACGAGCGCTTTTGCAATTCGCCTCCATCAAAATGCCACCACTGCGACCAGGATCGATCCTGCAACCGCGAGCCCTGCGGCGCAACGCTGTAATAGCCACTAAGCTACACCGCGGCAAGTAGGCACGGTAGGAAACAGAAAGAAGAAAACCGTGTCTCTCCAATGCTTCCCCACCGGAGGGTACCACCTTCACCAACAAACACAACATGGACTAGTCGACATTCAAGAAAGTATCCTTCTTGTTAAAAGCAGATTTCTCGCGCAGATTTTCTGCTGTTTGTTCAAACTGATGCTAGAAAAAGGAGTGGAGGACTTAAGCGTAAAATATTCCGCCAGCGATCGTGCATGTCTCTGCTGGGCATTTCGGGCGAAAGTGCAGTTTTTTGCATTGCCTTCGCCTTCACACGAAGCATGTTTTTTTTTTCTTATTAAATGTCGAAGGAGACATTTCCTAGCAACAGCATTGAAGACATAGTGTAACGGATGAAGGCTGCTGGCACCGCCGCTTATTTGGGCCCGGTCGCCCACAAACGATGCCAGTAATCCGCACAAACTTATGCCAAGTTTATTATGGTAAACAGGTTAGGTTAACTCCGAGAATTAAAAAAAATATGAAGGAGCTTCAAGTAAACCGCCTTGCTAGAGAGTGCCGGGGAACTCGCCTTACTGCATTTGCCTAATGCACCCTATAGAGTAAAGCCGTCCCGTTCTGAGAAGGCTTTTATAGCGAGGCATATTATAGCAAGCCTGAACCGTCATAAAAACATGTTTGGCATCGCGAATGGCGCGTGCGCAAAGTTTTAGATTGCCGCGCTCTCAGATTTGAGTGTCTCGGCCGTCCCGACCGGCACCCTTTTTGTGTCTCGTCTGCGTGGCTTTCTGTTTGACGCCCGCGTCGCGCTCATTAGAGGGTAATATGATGACAAGTTAGTTTACCCTTAAGGGTGGCCATGATGTTTAGTTTTCCGCGTCCGACGTGCGAACAGTTGCTTTTATTCCTGACCCACTTAGCCCTGATCACAGGCAGTCTGTAAGTCTTCTATTAGTGCACAAACATTTGGCTAAACGTTTGAAAACACGGTGACGGAAAGAGGTTATAGATGAAAAAGTTACCGAGGCACTTAGGTCTCCTTACGTGCATTGAATGCGAAAACGCTCTGACTCGTCTGCGCGATAATTTTCAGTTGGTCCTGTGCTCGAATTGGGCAAAGTCAATTTTGAGAGTGGGCCGATTCAAATTTGGGAGTGGACCAGGTCGGTTTTGAACGTGGGGCAACTCAATTTTCGAATTCAGCAAAGTGAATTTTTTGGGTGTAGGCATCGGTGTCCGTCCGACGCCGAGGCTGGTCACCGTGAGATTTCGCAGTGCGAGCCGCAGCAGGTCCCGCGCCGGGAACGTGACGTCATCACTTGGTCACCTGGGTTTTGTACCATTGGATGTTAACGCCAGACGCTCGGCGGATTTTCCGTTTCATGGAGTATATAAGATATAATGCTTTCACATTAAATAAGAAATAAGGAAGCGAAATGTGTGATCACAACGAATCTAAGCAATTCTAGCATGTGTTATTTCCTTAAACTGCTGTGACACATGGGTGGGCACAGGAGATGCGTGACGTGCAAGGGGATTACTTGTATGCAACCCAGCCCAAGCAAAGTGTCATGGAAGGCTCTTTTGATGGCCTAGAGACAGGAAGTGATTAACCAATGGGCGTATACGACTCTCTAGAAGCTGATATGGCGAAGAAAAAAGGTTACAACAGAGCGCTGTTTCCGTTTTGTTTGTGCCCCTCGCTATTAGGTGCACGCTTCGCCTGGTTACACATTCTCATACATTTACCATTTCTCACGAAAGCAGGTCCTTGTTGAATGTAACATTGCCTTGCGACAAGCACACATCATATGTCATAGCTCTAAGTAAAGTATTCAACGCAACTTCTAGGAAGAGACTCATGTTTTGCATTATTATAAACGTCTATTTTGCAGGTATAGAATGGTTCAATTAGCACTACCATGTCACCGGTGTCGTGTAAATAGCAGAATAATGAAGTCCTCAAGGTGATAAAGTGAGGGAACCCATTAATCTCGCTACCTTTCATTGTAGGTTTGTCATTAGCGTCGTTCAAAGCTAACCATTCTGTAATGGTTACCTAGGGTAGTGGCCTGGGAGAAATATTGATCATGCATGATCAGTCATACAGACATCTCCCTATATATGCTTTAGTCTGTACCTATATTGTATTTACTGTGACTACTCCCATTCTCAGAGCCTCACATGAGGCTCGTAAAGAAATTTTAATTAAGTAAATGACTAAGACGAGGCCTCGTCTAATGTTCTTGTCTTTTTTTACCCCCTTTTATTTCCTTCTTTTGGATTTATTTACAGTCATCGCAGTAGCTAAGTTTGGCAATCACTTTACTGGTTAACTATTTAATGTATATCTGAGAGCTGTTCTCATTGCTGGTAATGAACTTCAGTAAGTTTGGAATTGAACTGCCTGCATTTCCCCGTTATTACGTAGAATCCTTTCATTAAGTCGCGAACTACTGACTGAATATTAGATGCGGTTGCAGTTTTCGTGCCCTGTTAAGTACTTTAAAGAGGGATAGAGGCTGTAGAAGGGATCCTGGAGGAGTAGAAAAGAGAGACTGCCGATTCTGGCTTGTAACTAATTTATTCGCGATGCCTACGAAGTGCTGATACTGTCTTTCGTGTGTAGTCATGCCTACAATAGCGTGAAACTGCTACTACCAGATGTAAAAAGTGCTGCGTTTTTATAGCAGTGCCCGTGTCAGTTGCAGTAAGTGCGGTCGACATATATCGAAAGTATACGTGCTTGCAAGAGGCGGCACAAAGCATCGGTTTTAGAACCTGGCGAATGTGACAGTCTGAGCCTCCTACCACGAATAAAGCGTATACCATCACCTAAAGAGCAGTGCACTTTATGAGCAACAGCTGTCGCGAACGACGCCAAGAACGTTATTCACAGAGCCTGCTTGCGTGCCTAGACACTATGGTTCACGTACCACGCGAAGGGGGCGCTGGTAACGCCGACAACAGTGCCTCGTTCTATCGGCTTAACGAATACTTGCTGCACTAAGCTATACAATGTGCAGGGAGGGAAGGGTCGTCATTTTCGTACGCAAATATTTGCGTGCGGCGAGCCTCACGCGCGGCCGTCGTTATGACGCGACCACCGCCTAGGCTGCGACAGGCCATTCGCTCCGGCTCGGCTCAGCCTGCTTTGCGTGATAGCAGTTCGTGCTGACGGGTCATTCGCTGGCTTAGGAGGCGAGGTGGAGCTAAACGGTTGGCAGGGTGCTTGGGATATATGGGGCAGCAGTGCGGTTACTGAAAGTTCTCCTGATAGGGGGGGGGGGGGGGGGGGTGGCGGTCTGGGTTTTGTCGAGAAACGTGGTTAAAATGCTCAGCATTATTCGCCATGCGAGCAACTTGTGCGATGGACATTAAAATATATAAATGAGCAATACCTAACACAAATTCAAAAGAAGCAAAAATGCGCACTGTCAGAGATTAAAAGTATTGGATGGGATAGAGGCGGAAGAGATTGTCCGAACATAATTTACATTAGCTGCACAAATATGATTTGCTGTCAGTGAGCATGTCGTACAAATCGTTGGGCAATGTAACTGATCCCCAGGCAGTGCCCTCAATGCGCATTTGGACTATACAGTTAATTTTATGAAAACAAAGTGGTCGCGAAACCACCCTAGGCAAGAACATCACCTTGGTTCATGTAGCCGGTAAACAATATTCCCTGACGTGGTGCTTCTCCTAATTTGATGAAAGTGGACCATTGTAAATACAGCGTACTCGTTCTTATAGGCAACAGTATATTTAACATGTGCTGGCACAGAACAATCTGCATGTGCCATACAATATTCATATATCTAGCACTGTAAGTTTTGTAGAATCAAGCGATGCAATTCTTGGGGAGTACTCAGGGCCGTGCTTTCGTGGGCGAGGTGCAATTATACAACTTTTGCTTAGTGTTATCCACTGTTGCAGTCCCAACACCTCCACTCCATTGAAGAGGGACTGCTGACACCTCCCTTGAAAGAGGCGTGCCTATAGGCGCCGACGTCAGCGGTCGGCGATGACCCTTTGCAATGAAGCCACGTTAGAGGATCAACGTGTAGACGCGTGGGGGCATAAGGGGACAGCATTGCCCTGTGTAGTCGTTGTCTACGAGTACGCCTGTGTCTTGCTTCTCAGATGGCAGGCGAAAGACATCGTAAGGCGATTACTACTGTAGCATCTTCATCCAGCTGTACTGTGGTGCAACATAGAAATTATTGCCTCGCTTGGCAAAATATTTTTTTCGGAGTATTTTGTGCTTATTATTGGCTCTTCAATATTGCCGCCGCAGTTGACTAAAAAAAATGTGGTCAAGCATCACATGTACCATTAACGTTGGCCTCCGTCCAACCGTCTGACTCTGGGACGCAATTACCATGCATTCAAATACAGTATGTTCTGCTTAGTCGCCTGTGCGGCATTTTGCTGTCGTCCCATCCTTCCCCACGTTGACAAATGTTAATATTGCAAATAGACGAACATGCTGATGCTAGCATGTGAATATTTTCTTCCATCTTAAATTTTTTTCGTAAGAATTCTACGCCATATTTATTTATTAACATGATTACCACCTTTAATGTTTTGGTTATTGATCTGCTTTTGCTTTAAAATGTTGGAATGTGTACCCGTTCCGAATGGGCCCTTCGGTTCCCGTTTTTCGTTCATAGCATAGTGAGGGTCTCGACTCAGCAGGTTTGATGCGTTCAGGTAGCCCATTACGAGGGTTTGTTGGTCGGGCTGCCAACTCCCTAAACGCTTTCCTATTTCGCCATGCCATCGGTCAAAAGGATGTGCCACATCTGCCGCCATTGTCATGACCAGCGCACAGCTCCTCCCTATGTGACGCGCCTTTTGGTTCAGCGTTTATGACTATGGGGAGGAGGCATAGGCAAAAGTGATAACTGCCCCCCTTTCACTCTTGGCTGGCGTAATCGCAAAGCGCAAAAGTCGGAACCGCAATCAAAATACGGAACCTCGCAGCCTGTAACCATGATAGCTTCTGTTATACCGAGATAAGGGAGGAGCTTTGCGCCGGTCGTCACTGTCTTGTATGCGTAATCATGCGAACGGCAAGTAAACTTCGCAGTTATATATCTCAAAGTACGGATACGCTATAATTCTGCCAAGTGGAACTCTGTAGAAACACGGCTGCATCTAACTTTTCAATACAAACGTGCCTGCTTACTGCAGCCAGTCAAAAGTTAATTACTCAATTTTTAATTGCACTGCTAAGAGCGATAATTATCATCTCACTTTGTGTCCCCCTCGCCACATAACCCCACTGTAGACAGTTCGCGCGGCAGTTTTCCGTGTATTCGCGGGCATCTTTCACGCATTCAGCAGCACGTATTGAGCAACAGAAAGCTGTCGGGAGTTTCTCATGTTGCTCTATATTCTCATTGAGACTCTTCATCTAACTATAATAATTCAGAAGTTGATTAAATAATTAGGACTAATTCTAATTAGGTGGAATGCAAGAAATTCTCAGTATCTCGAAGCGACGGCAAACATTACCTTGGTGGTGCCCAGGTACGTGGCATTTGCACATCTTTAAAATTTGGCTAAAGTGAAACACATTGTTATGATGTTGGTGTTGAACGAGCGACACTAAACTTTTTTCAGTCCTTTTTGCCTCGTTCATCCATTCAGTGGAAACATTTTCTTGAATAAGTAGTATCTATAAATGATAATCACATGATTTCAAGCCAATGTAGCCAACATTATACAATCAAATGTGTAATTTTAAGGCGAAAGCCTTATATGTCTCGTTTGAGGTGACCTTGAAAAAGTGGTTCCAGAAATCAGAAAATTATGTACAAAAAATTGATAAACCCTTAGCGTAATACCAACCCAAACACACATATAAAACCATAGGTAATTAATGAGATTATAATTATTCATAGATGATTATGATAATCAATAAATGATTTATGATAATTAGCATAACAAAGCAGAAAATGGGTCGAAAACCCCGGGAAAGTGGCCAAGAACCTAGAATTAATTATCGTAATGAGTGTAAGTATGGTTATGATGGTAATGATAATGATAAAAAATGGGTATACGGAGAAGTGAATGAGGTGAACTAAGAGTGAATTGATGGTGAATCAAAGGGGTCTATTTGTTGATAGGAGTCAAACGAAGGGTAATGATTGATGTAAGATTAAGTTAAGTAATGAAGAGTAAACGAGACGTGAAGTAAGAGTGAATAGAGGTGAGTGAAGGTCAAGTGATAGGTTGAATCAGATGTGATGAAAATGCGAAATTTGGAGTAATACAGCAAAACAAGTATGATGAAAGTGAAACCGAGATCATAGATGATGAATGTGAAACC